>NC_053157.1:230947833-230971833 GCF_016835505.1 Polypterus senegalus | reverse complement strand
GCTGGTGATACATCTCAGAGAAGATGGAACTAGAGAATTTTTCGATTCCTACGGCGCCCCATCAGACTTTATCTATTTTCCTGAGGAAATATACAGCTTTTTAAACAGAAACTGTAAAGCAATTATTCACCATACTCGGCAGCTTCAAAGCTGGTTTTCCACCGTCTGCGGACAACACTGTATTTTTTTCCTACATCATAGAGGAAAAGGACGCTCTTATAAAGAGGTCATGAACCTGTATTTTAATGAAGCCACCAAGAATGATTATATGGTTCAAAAATTTGTCAACACCTTGTCAATGAACACTTCTAGAGGTTTTCAGGATCACCCCTGTAGGCAAAGTTCTATGACCTGTAATTATCTTAATAAAGAACAGGCAGACTGTGTAATCAAATGTAATATTTTATTAAACAAAAATATAATTACATTTCAATAAGGAATCCATTATTCTTTTTGCGAGATCTGGTTTTCTTGCCAACAGGTGTATCGGAAGCAGAGGCAGCGGCAGAGGCAGTGACCCCGTCTGGGGCAGAAGGTTTGAAACTCTCTAGAAGTTCTTTCGTGTCGACATTTGGCACGGCAGAGGCCTTAACAAACCGGCCAGGGCCTTAACAAATTCTTTTCACCCCCTAGGTCTCCAATAGGATGGGATGTTGTGACGGGCGGTTAAGTTCCACATTAGATCGACCATATTCGTACCGGGTAAAGGTTCTCCACGAAACACAAACTATCCCAAGCCATTCCAGTAGGTTGTAATAGGGTTATGCGACATTTTCTGTAAAATAATAGTGGTATATTTCTTTGATTTATCCGGCGCACTTTTCAAAATCTTATCATACACCCGTTACACTGGGGTACTAGGAGTCTCTTTGAGCGCTCCCGGCAGCTCCTCCTTGCTCTCGGCAGGCAGCAATAACATCAGAGAACTGGTTTCTTTATCTGCTTTTTTCACAAAGGTAAGATATCTTTGCAAGTCGGTCGTATAAAGTTTTACTTTTGCATCGGCCCTCAAGTTACCGCGTTCAAGTATGACTTTCGTTTGTTTATTCAGTTCACTTTCCGTAGCGCTTGAAAGGTCGTTGGAAGCTGGGGCTTTCTGTTGCCATTGAGCCATTTGTTGTTGAGGGACCAGGTACATCTTGCGCGTGTATTCCACATTTATACTCTCGAAACTATTAAACTAGTAATGAAAGGAATGGCAGCACTTAATAGGGCTCTGAGAAACCCTCCTTTCTGATTTAAAAAGTCTTTTTTCTTTTTAACTGTAAGTTTTTTATTGCTGAGTTTTTTAACGGAGCAATGATGCTTCTTCAGCAACTTGAACTGTCTGGAAGTCAGGGGTACATGGCCTTTTAAAGTATTGAAAGCTATTTCGGCCAGCACATAAATTAAATCATCAGGAGCTTTGCTCAACACTGCTTTTCTTCGGCTACAGGAGACTCTATGTAGGGTCTTGAGTAGAGGGAGATTTTTTTCTGCACGACATGCCGGCTCTTTCTCAAATACTCAGAAAATCGCAAGTCTTTATCTTTTCACGACGTACGCCTCCCAGGGTACATTTGACACGCTAAATTGGTCATTTGCAGTTTATCTCGAGGGTTTTTAAAGAGGGTGATGTAATTGGCATTCAGATTTATCGTTCTACTTTTCTTGTCTTGAAATAATAAATTTTGGACCAAGTGAATGATGGACAAATTACTGTGATGAGTATATTTTGTGAAGGCCCTCTCTATCGCTTGGCTGTGGCTCGCCTGTTCCATCAAATCGTCGACGACCACCAAGTTAACTCGGTCAGGTGGCAGTAGTTCATCGTCACTTAAGGAGGCAGGTAACCCCTCCAAAAATTTGGTTTTCGTCATACAGAGGCTGTCAACAGCTATAAAACCAGACTATATTGTCAGGGCGATGAGAAAGTACATGGTCTGCGTGCTCCAAAAGCTTTTTCACATAATACGATTTGCCCGAACAGGAGGGTCCCGAGACTATTTTTGAGAACAGATGCTGAAGTCTAACATCAAAGCCCTCTTTAGTATCCATAGGGGACAGATGCAAAATCGGGCACTAGAACCCTTTTGTTGTACACCGCTAAGAATCTTTTTCTGAGTGGACGATTTTGCAACATCAGGGTCTTTTTGTTCCTATGAATCTGTGTGCCATGAACTGTTATTTCTTTCATGAGATCGTGTTCTACAAACTATGCACTAGATCCATTAAGGTTTACCGCTTGAACTGTTTCGTGATTGAGAGTAATGCCCTTTACCTTCATGCAGATCTTGCCTTTGAACGTTTTGTACACGTACGTTTTCGGCCCCCCAGAAACAAATTCTTCTATGAAGTCATCAGGATCTAGTTCGCTGATGAGTTCACCTAAATAGTTACCGAGCGGCGGCGTGTACTGTCTGGGCGAGGCTGTGAAGATAACAGAATCTGTATCATGGTACAGAATCCTCAGCCCTAAACGTTCCAGCAAATCCTACAATTCTAGGCGGGCATAGGCTGTTGTGAAAGCGGCAATCACCACATTGACGGGCCCGGGTAGAACGTATCTGTCATCCGCATACCTCCACTGCACTTGAGCGATTTCATCACTGACAAAGCCAAAATAGGAGACCCGATACACGTCTTCGATTACCTGCTCTCAGGTAATAGTATGAATAATGACAACGCAAAGGGATGATAAAGAGTACAAAGCGTAAGTGTTAGAGTTTGAGTTTTAAACTCGGGTTCTTAAAATCTCTAAAGGAATCACAATGGAACTGCAGCCCTGTAATTTCTTCTTTGAACTGACAGCGAGTTCACAGTCGCCTGGAAGGATGAAAGCCGCAGCTCTTATAAGGCCCTCAGTAGAACATTTAATAACAGCTTAGAATTTAAGAGATGATGATGTGAGTGACCAATAGGCTGAGCTGAAAAGGTAATCATAAGAAGGTAAGAACATCAGAAATCTGACAAACAAGAGGAGACCATTCAGTCCATCCATCCATCCATTTTCTAACCCGCTGAATCCGAATACAGGGTCACAGGGGTCTGCTGGAGCCAATCCCAGCCAACACAGGGCACAAGGCAGGAACCAATCCTGGGCAGGGTGCCAACCCACCACAGGACACACACAAACACACCCACACACCAAGCACACGCTAGGGCCAATTTAGAATCGCCAATCCACCTAACCTGCATGTCTTTGGATTGTGGTTACTTTACATTATAATGTTTCTAGAACTTCTTCTATTTCCTCGTTTTCATCTTTACCCTCTTCTATGTTCTTCACCAAGCTTCTTGATACAATTCGCTCCTGCACCTCCTCACATTTTCTGTCAGATCTTCTTTAACTTTGCCTATCCACCTCATGTTTTGCTCGCCTAACTTTCTCTTCCCCTGCACTTCCATTTCCATCACTCTTTTTCCCACTTATTCATTTCCTCTCCTCATCTCATGTCCATGTTACTCCATCTAACTTTCCTCTGCTTTCTTAGATATCTTTTTTACTTTTCTTGTACCTCTAATTGTTTAATTTCTTATTCTGTCCTTTCTTGTAACTCCACCATCCATCTCCACATTCTCATTTCAGCCACGTCCAACTTCTTCTCCTACTCTGTTCCCTTACTGTCCATGTCTCAGCTCCGTACGTCATTGCTTGTCATATCACTGTCTTTAGAACCTGACCTGTAACCTTTGTCTTAATTCTTTGATCACACGATACTCCTGATACCTTCTTCTAAGTGGGTTTTCTCTTCATCTACTTTTCCATCTTGGGCTAACACTGACCTCAGATATTTTAATTTCTCCATTCTTTTTAGTCGCTCTTGCTGCAGGCTAACTTCTGAATCCTGGTCATCACTAATCCTCACATATTCTGTTGTCTTTCTGTTTCAACCCTGTATCTTCCAAAAATAATGTTTCTAGAACAGAGTGTTTATTTAATACTAGACAACCCGCGGCGTAGCATACGCCGCATAATCAGGCCGCTTTTTAAATGATTTTTAAGCACAGAGGAAAAAATAAACATTTGAAAAATCCGTAATTTAATAAACCACCAAGAAAAGTAACATTGCAACAATGCACGCTACGAAGCAACATACAATTGTCCGTGACTGAAAACCGGAGGACGAAGGACGGAGTTGAACGACGCTCGTTCAGTACGCACTGCCCGCTTATGTGCCCGCCCCCAACTCCTAACCTGAGTCGCTTTCTTCTGTGTACAGTCCACACGCACCTGTGACTCACGTTGACTGTTAATTTTCCAAACACCGCCTCAGTCGGTTTCCACATTGACTTTTCATTGTTCTTTGCGGTTCTGGGTGCTTTTTTATATATAATCCACCAAGTCACCCGACCGGGGGGTGGGATGGGGTTACAAAGGGCAGGAACGTAATCAGTCCGAGCGTATGACCCGCACGTACTGGGAATTTCTCGTTCGTGGGGAACAATCGCAAGCCACGGTCTCCGTCACGAATGGGGTTCAATGGCTTGGCCACTCCTTTCGGCGCCGGATAGACACACGTTGATCCATTCAGTGTAGCGCGCGTGCAGTACCGGACATGCAAGTGCATCACAGACCTGTTAATGCTCAATCTCACATGGCTGAAAGCCACTTGTCCCTCTAAGAATTTGGACGCCGACCGCTGTTGGGTCGTGTAACTATTTAGCAGGCAGGAGTCTTGTTCATTTTCGGAAATAAGCATCCAAATCGCTCCACTAAGTAAGAACTGCCATGCACCACCACCCACAGAATAAAATACGGAATCGTCCCGTATTTGAGAATGAAATTGCGCGTCCCGTGATCTTGGCCCCCAAGGGATGTGACCCCCGCTGCAGTATGCGTCCCTTATTTTTTTGTATTAAAAGTGGTAACCGTACCTGTGACTCACGTAGACTTTTCATTGCTTTGTGCGGTTTTGGCTGCCTTTCTATATATAATCCACGAAGACACTCGACCACGGTTGGAGGGGGGGTGTGTACAAAGTGCAGGAGCATCTAAGAAGACGCATGTTTGTCGCGGATGCGAATTGCTGTATGTAGCGTGTAAAACAGTTTGCTATGAGTAACGGTTTCATCAATGACATTTCTCCAAAAAAACCCGACTGACAGAAACAAACAGTTACCTGAAGCAGGAATTTCTATAACATTGAAAGAAGTGTTGTTTCCATGAAATACATTTGAAGCGGCAGCCATGGAGGGCAAATGAATAGTCAACGTGGCTCACAGCTGGGTTTGGACCGGAGCACAGACCAAAGCGAGTGAGTATGTGTTTGATGAGCTGTTTGATTTTGCGGGCAGTGGTCTGAGGTGCGTTCCTGAGCACGTGGGAGGAGGGGTAGAGTTTGTGGGCGGGGCTTCGTTGTTCCTTTCGCATGGTTTTTCATGGTGGACGCGGTTGGTGTCGAAACCGAAAAGAATAATGAAAAGTCAACGTGGCTTAGACGTGCATGTGGACTCCTAGCACAGACAAAAGGGGCTAACTGGGTGGTCGGTGAGTTTTTCGTCCTGGCACATGGGTAGGCAGTGTGAATGCGTGGAGAGCGAGGGTAGACGCGGGCCGGTGAAAAAGGAGTGTTGGTGGGCAGGAAAACGTCTTCCGTGTTCCTGCAGAAGCATCTAAGAAGACACATGTTTGTCGCGGATGCAAATTGCTGTATGTAGCGTTTAAAACAGTTTGCTATGGTGCAAGCGGTCATGTGTTGTAACCGAAAACTCGTAGACTGCTTACTTCATTGTGTTTTAACCTCAGTTGTAAATGACTGTTTTAAAGATCCCATGAGATACCCCTCGCAAACCGTTTCACACGTTGCATATGGCGATTCACCTCCGCGAGAAACATGCCTCTATGAACAGTCAACGTAGCTCGGAGGTGCATGACATGAACATGGCATTAACCTGACCTGCACCGCATGTGGCCTCCACGACAGACGAATATAAATGACGCCACTTTTTCTGTGTCCTCGCGTCCAACCTGGTGGGCGTGGCCCTGCGAGTTGTCGTCATATCCAATGGTCTTGGAGTTGGTGGGCGTGGCTCCTTTCTGCGTGCACCATAGGTGTCTCACTTGTCGGCGGCTTAGTGAATCCACGCCCCTTCCGGCATGCTTTTCATGGTTGTCTTGCCTTAGTGAATTATATATATAGAATAGATGTGGTGCCTCAATGTTATTTTGTTTTGAATATGAACGCCAGCATGTTATGATTCCTCTTACCAGGACACTTCTCCTAGTTGCCATAAAATGTGGTTTTGGACATCACCATGTCTCACGTCATCAGCACGACTTCTTAAATCCCAGTGTGATTGTTCACTCAGCATCCATAATTTGGATATAAATATGACTGGGGATCCCAAAGCACTTCAGTCCCAAACAAACACTTCTAAAATTGCTCACTTCGGGGGGCTTGGGATGTATTTACTGTTGAAGCCTGTCTGGTAAGGTGGGCAAACACAGAGTTGTCATAAAAAAAAAACTTTGAACTTATCAGTCAACAGTCTGAATGGCCTCCTGTAATCGATAGATGAGGTTATTTACAAGAAACATGTTGGCCCTGCTGCTTCTGGCAACCGTAGCATATGAAAAGGACCAATAGACACACTCAAAGTGAACTTGTCTAGAGGAGTGTGTTAACTCAACACTACAGCATGATGGGTAAACAACAAGACCAGTGGGCTGACCAGCTCAATATGTCACAGAAGTGTAGGGTGATACCCACTGCCCTCACACATCAGACACTGGGCATAGACAAGGGCTGGACCTGAAGGGCACTTGGTGGTCCATGAAAGTGATGCCGGTCCATACTATAATGGGCTGTTTCCAGTTAGTTACGCCACAGGTGGATTAACAAGAAAGGTGACTTAGGGTCTCCTGATGAGTGAGGAGTGTTACAAAGGTTTGTTTGTAAGCACAGCTTCACGCCAGACACACTTGTACTCATGTAAGGAGAGGATACAGCAATTGGCACCCGTTGAATGTCACCTTCCAATGCGACCTGAGTTTTGATGAATGGTTTGGTACAGCAGTGAGATAAACAGATAAATAGTGGATCAGGAGTATTTACAGAAATAATATAGACGGTGTAGAAAAAAGACAAACAACCCAGCATTGTACTGTAGAGAATGAGTCCAAGTAGATTTATACAAGATAATTGCATCCAACAGAGACTGCCAGAATGGCGGAGAGATGGAGCATTTATGGTGAGGTACCGGAAATAAACAGAGATGAATGCTGGGAAGGAACCGAGATGGATTCTGGGATTGATGTTGTCATCAGAGGTCGACAGAGGGAAGGCGGAAGTGGTGATGCGTGATCAGGTAGAAGTGGCAGAAGTGGCATTCGGTGGTGCTACTTTCTTTCTGCAGAAATAAAGAGAGAGAGGTTAGTACCCCACCAATCCCTTCTGGCATGCGCCTTCACGCTACAGTTTAGGTCCTTACGCGGTCCCCTAATTGCACGTGCGTGACATGACCCCCGTGCCAGCCCAGACCCATCGGGTCGTGCGGCCCGAACTGAGAGGTCATGAATCTGGGAGAGGGCATTGGCATTGGCTTGAAGGTGGCCCCGACAATAAGCGACGGTAAACTTGTAAGGCTGCAGGTCCAAAAACCACCTGGTGACTTGGGGTTTCGACTCCTTATGAAGTGCCATCCACTGTAGGGCGGCATGGTCCGTCACTAGAGTGAACTTGCGACCCAACAGATAGTACCTCAGATGAGTCACCACCCACTTAATAGTCAAGGCCTCCCTTTCCACTGCCGCATACCTGGTCTCCTGGTCCAACAGTTTCCGGCTTAGGTAGAATACGGGGTGTTTGACACTATCGATGCTCTGGCTCAGCACGGCACCCAGGCCTGTGTCCGAACCATCGGTCTGGAGAAGAAAAGGTAAAGAAAAGTCAGAGGTTTTTAGTATAGGTGCCGACGTTAGGGCCTTCTTCAAGTCACTAAATGCTTGTTCCGTTTTGTAGTCTCATACCACATATAAAGGAGCCCATTTCTTTGTGAGATTAGTCAAGGGTGCTGCCCTTTTGGAGAAATGGGGCACGAACTGGTGGTAATACCCCGCTAACCCCAAGAAGGCTTGCACCCGTCTCTTGGTAATTGGACAGGGCACTTCAAGGATGTCTTTTATTTTGGAACATTGTGGTTTTACTTGTCCCCGCCCCACTAGGTAGCCCAAATATTTGGCCTCCTTTTAGCCAAAGAAACACTTGTGGGAATTAATGTGGAGACTGGCCTTCGCTAGCGTTGAGAGGACTGCAAACACCTGCAAGATATGTTCCTCCCAGGTGCCGGAATAAATGACCACGTCATTCAGGTAGGTGGAACAATAGGACTGGTGGGGCTTGAGCACTCTATCTACCAGACGTTGGAAGGTCACAGGAGCCCTGTGCAGTCCAAATGGAAGGACCTTATATTGCCAATGTCCACTAGGGGTACTAAAGGCAGTTTTTTCTTTGGCGGATGCCGCTAAGGGAATTTGCCAGTACCCTTTGGTCATGTCAAGAGTAGTCAAATACTGAGCCATACCCAGCCATTCAATAAGGTCATCCACCCTTGGCATTGGGTAAGCATTAAATTTGGAGACCTGGTTCAGACATCTAAAGTCATTGCAGAATTTCCATGAGCCATCTGGTTTGGAAACGAGGATGATAGGGCTGGACTGTGACTTTCCTCAATGATGTTCAGGTCCAACATCCATTGGATTTCCAGTTTTACCTTTGCATGTTTGGCCTCCGGGAGGCGATAGGGTCGTTCCCTGACTACCACTCCAGGCTCTGTAATGATGTCGTGCTCAATTAGCAAAGTCCGGCCAGGTATAACCAGAAGAAAAGGGCTTTTAAAGGTGGTGATCAGCATGAGCTCAAGCGTGCAGAAGGAACTCCGAGTCCAGCTCAGGGCGCGAAAAGAGCAGTACAGGAGAAAGCTGGAGCAGAAGTTGCAGAACAACAGCATGAAGGAAGTGTGGGATGGGATGAAGATTATCACTGGCTGCAGCTCGAAGCGGGGTGCCACCATCGAGACAGGCGAGGAGAGAGCAAACCAAATGAACAACTTCTTTAATAGGTTTGATCACAGTAACCCACTCTCACCTCGGAGTACTGCATCCTCCAACCATCCTTCTGCTGATTCCAGCATAGGTGAGACATCCCCACCCACAATTACAGCAGCCCATGTGAGCAGAGAGCTGAAAAGACTTCGTGCCAGCAAAGCAGCGGGTCCAGATGGTGTATCGCCACGACTGCTGAAGGCGTTGGAACTTGGGGAGTCCTCTACAGTGCATCTTCAACCTGAGCCTGGAACAAGGGAGAGTCCCAAGGCTTTGGAAAACATCTTGTATCACCCCTGTCCCAAAGGTATCACGTCCTAGTGAGCTGAATGACTTTCGGCCTGTTGCTCTGACGTCACATCTGATGAAGACCATGGAGCGGCTGCTGCTTCACCATCTGAGGCCACAGGTCCTCGACCCTTTGCAGTTCGCATACCAGGAGAAGGTGGGAGCGGAGGATGCCATCATCTATATGCTACACCGATCCCTCTCCCACCTGGACAGAGGCAGCGGTGCTGTAAGAATTATGTTTTTGGACTTCTCTAGCGCCTTCAACACCATCCAACCTCTGCTCCTTAGAGACAAGCTGACTGAGATGGGAGTAGACTCACACCTGGTGGCATGGATTGTGGACTATCTTACAGACAGACCTCAATATATGCATCTTAGGAACTGCAGGTCTGACATTGTGTTCAGCAACACAGGGGCGCCGCAGGGGACTGTACTTTCTCCGGTCCTGTTCAATTTATATACATCGGACTTCCAATATGACTCGGAGTCCTGCCACGTGCAAAAGTTCGCTAATGACACTGCTATTGTGGGCTGCATCAGGTGTGGGCAGGAGGAGGAGTACAGAAAGTTAATCAAAAACTTTTTTAAATGGTTTGACTCAAACCACTTACACCTTAACACCAGCAAGACCAAGGAGCTGGTGGTGGATTTTAGGAGGCCTAGGCCCCTCATGGACCCTGTGATCATCAGAGGTGACTGTGTGCAGAGGGTGCAGACCTATAAATATCTGGGAGTGCAGCTGGATGACAAATTGGACTGGACTGCCAATAGTGATGCTCTATGTAAGAAAGGTCAGAGCAGACTATACTTTCTGAGAAGGTTGGCATCCTACCAGACGGTTGTGGCAAGTGCCCTTTTCTATGCCGTGGTTTGCTGGGGAGGCAGCATAAAGATGAAAGAGGCCTCATGCCTGGACAAACTTGTTAAGAAGGCAGGCTCTATTGTAGGAGTAAAGTTGGACAGTTTAACATCTGTGGCAGAGCGACGGGCATTAAGCAAACTCCTGTCAATCATGAAGAATCCACTGCATCCACTGAACAGTGTCATCTCCAGGCAGAGGAGTAGCTTCAGTGACAGACTTTTGTCACTGTCCTGCTCCACTGACAGACTGAGGAGATCGTTCCTCCCCCACACTATGCGACTCTTCAATTCCACCCGGGGGAGTAAATGCTAACATTAATTTTATTTTTATTTTTTCATTTTTTCATTTTTATTACTATTTAATTTAATATTGTTTCTTTGTATCAGTATACTGCTGCTGGATTATGTGAATTTCCCCTTGGGATTAATAAAGTATCTATCTATCTATCTATCTATCTATGAAAGCAGATGCTTGCAGACAGGCATGCAGGCAGAGCGGCTAAAAGCCCAGAACAGCGCCCCCTGAAACGGAAGTGGCAGAAAATAGACCGCATCGGTAGTGGTTTAGCACTACCACAGAGCAGGGGTGTCAAACTCCAGGCCTGGAGGGCCGCAGTGGCTGCAGGTTTTCATTCTAACCCTTTTCCTAACCAGTAAGCAGTTTTTACTGCTAATTAACTTCTTTTCCCTTCAGTTTAATAGCCCTGTTCTTAAGGACTCAGTTCTCTGAATTTATTCCTTTCTTCATTAAATAACAGCCAAACAGAAATGAGATGTGAAATGAGCCAACAGATGACCAGCTAAACTGGGATTTCAAACTCCAACCAATTTAACTCTAACCAATCTCTTAATGAGAATCTGATTCTTGCTGTTAATTAAAATCATTATTTAATTGCACGGCTTGTTGCTGCTCTCATTCTGCCACAGAAGACATTTCCAAAACAGTTGATTTTTCTAAGAACACCATTAAAATGTTTCGGTGACCTGATAGATCAACCTTACCAAGACCATCTCCTTTCTTTATTTTCAGCTATTGTGAGCTGGTCATGTGGCGGCTTGTTTTGTGTCTCATTATTGTTTGGCTGCTAATTAAGGGAAAAGAGACAATTTAGGGATCAGAGATCTATCTATCTATCTATCTATCTATCTAACTACTGCGGGGACGGCTAGTATGGTCTGCTCTAACTCCCGTTGTTGTTGGAATGTCAGATCTGGACCGAAGTTAAGAGCCGACTTGCCTGCGATAAGGGAGAAGGCCGTCCTGGAGTTCGGAGCTTCGTCCCTGTCTCTCCATGGCTTTAATAAGTTTACATGGTAGACCCTCTCGCTCGGTCGGCGATTCAGCTGTTTCACCAGATAGTCAACGTGCCCTTTTCTCTCCTTGATTTCATAAGGGCCCTGCTAATGAGCAAAAAATTTGGAGTGAGAGGTGGGAACAAGCACCATTACGCGATCTCCAGGGTGGAATTCCCTGAGGACCGAATTCCGGTTATAACACCGTGCTTGTGCTGTTTGAGCATGAATCATATGATCTTTTAAAACAGGCTGAATTTTGTTTAGTCTATCGCACAGTTGCACGACATATTCTAACACATTAGTAGAAGGAGGAGCCAGAAACGTCTGACCTCCTCGTTTATTCCAGGCCAATAAAACAAGTTTAATTCTCTCTAAAGTTTTTTTTGCCCCGAGATGGGCGCCTAGGAGGTGGGCATGAGCTAGTTCACAAACCTCCCGCCGGAAGGTCCTCGGCACTAGCAACAACTTTTGTACCTCGCCCTCGTGACATGCAACTTGATACAACAGATTGTTTTCCAACACAAAGTAGGGCTCAGGTGGCTGGGGACTGTCTGCCGTCTGGACACAACAGTATACCGGGTGAACTTTAGGGAGTCATCATTCCACTGCTTCCATTTAAACGAGGCGGGCATAGGTATAAATTGGTGATCCATACTGTCTAAAGGATCAATATGTTCAGGGAAGGTGTTAGTTTCTTGGCTCGGGCCCTCACCTGGAGTTACTTCCGGATCAGGGTCCGTCACTTGGGTATCTTCCCCCCTTCCGCCTAAGTCATCAACGTTCGCCGGTAAGCATGGCGTGGGAGCCACGGGGAGGGCCCCCCATAATAGGACCCAACTTGGCTACAGGAGTGGTTTTTATACTACCGCGGTTAATCTGTGACCAGTCGTGTCCCAAAATTACCGGGAAGGGGGGCTTGGGTAACACAGCCACTGACAGCTGACTTAAGTTTCCCCTCCAGGAAATATAACGCATTGCAGACCTATATGATCTGGTCTTTCCATGGACACAAGTAACCTTTGTACGAGAGAATGAAACAGCGAGCTACAATGGTAATGTTGCTGCCGGTATGAAATAAAGCAACTACTGAATGTCCGTTCACCAATACCACTCCCATATTTGGGATCGCCAGGGGATTAGACAGAGCACAGTACCTCTCACTGGTGGCCCAACTGCAGTTCATCGGTTCCACATTTCCCATGTTTAGGGGACTGGCCGGCAAAAGATGTCCAACCTCACCACACTTGAAACAGCACAGAGAGGCCGGCTTTTCTCTGTGCTTTGTCGGAGTTTCCGCAATGTGGCAGGAGGGCTTGGGGGTAATAGTGCGTCCCTGTCAAGCTTCACGAGTCAGCTTTTTTGACCCCCCAGTTCGGTGTACCGCAAACTGACAGTCCAGGACCTCTAAGAGACCCTTCATGTCCTTATAAGGGTGTCATCTGACCAGCTGAGTGAGACAACTAGGCATAGAGTTGACTAAGCCTTCACACGCCACCTGTTCAACTACTCGGCATGCCTGGGGACCTTCTGGTCTTAGTCAGCGGCCCATTTTGCCCCAAAAATCAAAAGCTTGTGCTCGGGCAGGGCGATCAGGGTCGAACTGCCAATTCCTCCACTCACTCACCTGCTGGTCCGACGTAATGCCGCAGTGGCTGAGGATCTCAGCTTTTAGGAGGTCATAATTCGCGGCCTCCACCTCGGGGAGATCGTAATAGGCTCACTGCGCTGCTCCCTTCAGGTACGGGGCTAATATGGATGCCCACTCCGCCCGCTGCCACTGATTCCGAGTGGCGGTACGTTCAAAAATGCCCAGGTACGACTCTATGTCATCTGCATCAGTGAGCGGAACTATAGGAGGAAGTGGAGGTTGGGGTGGCTCTGGTCTAACTGCTTCAGCTGTGGCCAAACAAGCTTTGGTTTCTTCCAACTCACGTTTCGTCGCGGCTTGTTCGTGCTGCAGGGCTTGGATCTGAGCTGCCATCCCTGACAGCACGGTGTTTAGATCCTGTCATTCTGACATTTTTGGATGTTTTTGAATCCTGCCGGCTATGCCAATGTAGAAAAACGAGTCTAAGTAGATTTATACAAGATAATTGCATCGAACAGAGACTGCCAGAATTGCAGAGAGAGGGAGCATTTATGTTGAGGGACCGGAAATAAACAGAGATGAATGCTGGGAAGGAACCAAGATGGATTCTGGGATTGTTGATGTCATCAGAGGTCAACAGAGGGAAGGCGGAAGTGGTGATGCGTGATCAGGTAGATGTGGCAGATTCATGGCGGTGGTGCATCTTTCTTTCTGCAGAAATAAAGAGAGAGAGGTTAGTACCCCGCCAATCCCTTCCGGAATGCGCCTTCCCGCTACAGTTTAGGTCCTTACGCGGCCCCCTAATCGCACGTGCATGACAACGGGTAAAAGATTAAACTAGTCAGATTTAGTGAGAGAGGAGGACTTGCCTCACTTTAGACATCCATACATTATAAAGGGTTTGTAAAATTTACAAGACAAAGAAGCTAAGCAGAGTCACATGTTCCTTCAAGTTTTTCCATTTGGATTTCTTTAGCAGGTGGTGTGACACTAAAAATCACTCATCAGCCTCAGCTTTGGTATCATTTGGATTATCAGGAAAAGCAAATGTGACGCCGAAGTGAAGTGCTTTATTTGAGGGGTAAAAGAACCAAATATGGTTGAAATAAAACACCTACTATCAGGCCAACATCTATAAAAACCTTTAGGGAGTCGTTTGCCCCTCTGTGTGCCCTTTTTTGTTTCTCTCTGCCTTGATTTTTATTATGTGGTGCAAACACTCCGCCGTACTTTAAAAGCACCACCATGCTCAAGGTGCGCATCTAGGAGCATCTGAAAACAATTCAGATAACCAACTGGGGTAAGCCTAAAACTCTCAAGATGATCCCAAAGTACATCAGCACTTCAAAATAACAAGAAATCAGGGAAAGAGAAAAGTGAATGGTTAGGAAAATCTCAACAAATCACCACAGCACACTATGGGCTGAAATGTGACAGTGTTTCAGGTGAAGTACACAAATAACTACAAATCTTTAAAGAAAATGAAGGTAACAGAAAATAACTGTCACTAAAGGCACAGGACAGCTGCAGTTTACAACACCTTTCAAAGTTATGTGTCTTATCTCCTACTTCACTTACACAAATTGTGCTTTCAACTTCCATTCTACAAAACATCTGCGCTGTTATGAAAGAAGACCTAATGCATTCTGATTATTTTGTGGACCACTTATGTCAGCCTCTGCTTATCTGATAAACTTTATCAATCTTGGAGGAAATTCAGATTCAGAGCAGCAGAAATAAAAACAAAAATGCAGACTCACAGGACAAATAATACAGCCAATCAAATCAATATGTAAATACAAAAAAATAAATGAATATTTAAATAAATGTACATCGTGCATTGTACTTAACCAATAAATCGAGTACAAACATTGGCTTGCCTCATAGCATTGTGCAGAAAAGACCCTTAGAGGCGGAATCAGCCTGTGGCTAAAAGAACTCCAAGGAAGCGCCCCCTGAAGATAATTGAGGGGATTCTTCATGATGGAATCTTCTTTTCCACATAAGCTTCCAGTGTGTCCAGTGTTGGCCCTGTGATGGCACAGGCTTCCTGGGAAGTTTCTTCAGGCCTTGTGCTTCTTTTGAGCTCAGTTTGTTTCCCCAGCGGACTGCAGCATAGACCACCACATTGGCTACTATAGACTGGTAGAAAATTTCCATCAGCTTGATACACACATTGAAAGACCTGAGGGTCTTTAGCAAGTCCAGTCTGCTCTGGCTCTTCTTGTCCATATACTTTGTGATGTCAGAAAAGTCCAGTTTGTTGTTCATGTGAACCCCCAGGTACTTGTAGCTCTTCACTACTTCCGTGTCCCCCCCGCCAACAGATGGTGACTGGTCTCAGAGGCTCCTTGGCACCAACTTGATTTCATCTTCATCTCCAGACCTGAAGGCTCTCTAATTCATTTTCATTAGTACTTTCAGTTGTTTTATGATCCATGGCTTTTTGTTGGGAACACAGTGCACTGTCTTTAGGGGTCTGTGTTATTCACACAAAACTTGATGGAGTCTGTGATTGAGTGTTTCAGTTCCTCACTGGCAGGCTCTGCATTCAGAATTAAACCTCTTGACAACTAAAGAAACTGAACAACTAATTTACAAATCCAGACATCATTACTATGAACATGGAGAGAAAGCTAATAAGCTTTTAGCGCAACAAATTCACAAGCAAGATGTACGCAATGCAATCTCGGTAATCACTAACACGAACGGAGATAAAATCATCGAACACAAAAATATAATGCACACTTTCAGAGACTACTATAAATCCCTATATACTACTGAGTTTAAAGAAGACAATATACAATCTAATGCATTTCTGGATACATTACAGATACCACAAATTGACGCTTTTAGTGTGGAGGAACTTGATAAACCTCTGGCGTTATCAGAATTACTAGATGCTATAAAGTCACTCCAAGGTGGAAAAGCAGCAGGCCCTGACGGATACCCTGCAGAGTTTTACAAGAAATTCTCCGCTCAGCTAGCTCCCCTCCTATTAGCAACATTTACAGAAGCCAGAGATAACCAATCTCTTCCACAAACCTTTCGCCAAGCACTAATCACTGTCTTTCCAAAACAAAATAAGGACTTATTACAATGTGCATCATACAGACCAATTTCACTTCTGAATAACGACGTTAAAATACTCTCTAAAATCATAGCTAGAAGGATGGAGAAAGTGCTCCCCTCCGTAATATCACAAGACCAAACTGGATTTATTAGGGGCCGACACTTATCTTCAAATCTTCGACGCCTGTTTAATGTAATATACTCACCAACTAAACCAAACACCCCAGAAATATTATTATCATTGGATGCAGAAAAGCATTCGACATGATTGAATGGAAATACCTTTTACTACATTGGAGAAGTTTGGGTTTGGCCCAACATTTGTGCATGGATTAAATTACTGTATACTAACCCAGAAGCTTCAGTTTGCATCAATAACATTTGCTCAGACTACTTTAAACTAGAACGTGGCACAAGACAAGGATGCCCTTGTCACCGCTGCTGTTTGCATTGCCATTGAACCACTGGCAATACATTGTCGAAATACTGATCAGATAAAGGGGATTAGCAGAGAAGGACTGGAACAGAAAATCTCATTATATGCAGATGACATGGTACTGTATATATCGGACCCAGAAAATTCTGTGCCTGCAGTCTTAGCAGCACTCACAGAATTTCAAAAGATCTCTGGTCTCAGAATTAATCTGAATAAAAGTGTACTCTTTCCGTGAATTCTCAAGCATATAATATTAGATTAGACACCCTACCTTTTATCATTGCAGAACAGTTTAAATACCTCGGGGTAAACATAAAGCTCTTTATCAACAAAATTTTGTCATCTGCATGGAAAAAATTAAACAAGACTTGCATAGATGGTCAACCCTTCATCTCACACTAGCTGGAAGAATTAACACTGTTAAGATGAATATTCTTCCTAAGCTCCTTTTTATTTCAAAACATCCCAATATACATTAATAAATCATTCTTTAAGCAATTAGATTCAACAATAACCTCATTTATTTGGAATTCAAAACATCCACGCATCAAAAGAGCGACCCTACAAAGACAAAAGGCAGAAGGCGGCATGGCTCTACCTAACTTCCAGTTTTATTACTGGGCGCAAATATACAGGCGATAAGAACCTGGACACAAATAGAAGAACATACACAGGCTTGGACCGCAATAGAAGTAAAATCCTGCAGTACTTCTTTGTATTCCATGCTCTGTGCTCCAATAAACACACGCTATCGGCAATACACTAATAACCCAATTGTGCTCCACTCACTTAGAATCTGGAACCAATGTAGAAAGCATTTTAAGACGGAGAAGCTTCTATCTGTGGCACCCTGCAAGAGAACCACCTCTTTCAACCTCACAAACATATGCAGTTTTAATATCTGGAAAAATTTGGAATTAACTTGCTTAGAGATCTTTATATAGACAACGTCTTTGCATCCTATGAACAATTACATTCCAAATTTAACATTCCAGCTACACATTTCTTTCACTATCTTCAAATCAGGAACTTTGTTAAACAGAACCTTCCAGATTTTCCTCATCTTGCACCCTCATCCACGCTGGAAAAATATTGCTCAATTTCAAGGATTAGACTCCATCTCTACAATATATAAAATCATTTTACAATCCCTTCCTTTCAAAGATCCAAGAGGACACTGGGAAAAGATCTCTCAATTAATATATCAGAAAAGGAGTGGAAAGTAGCAATGCAGAGAATTCACTCGAGCTCCATAAGCGCAAAGCATACAATTATACAACTCAAAATTATATATCGAGCACATCTGTCTCGACTAAAACTCTCCAAAATGTTTCCAGGGCATGATCCAACCTGCGAACGTTGCAACCAAGCCCCAGCCTCACTGGGTCACATGTTCTGGGCCTGCACCAAATTAACATTATTCTGGACAAAATTTTTAATTACCTCTCAGACAGCCTTGGACTCACAATCTCTCCTAACCCATTAACAGCTGTGTTTGGGGTTCTTCCAGAGTGGCTTAAAGTGGAGAAGGACAAACAAATTGTGATTGCATTCACTACACTGTTGGCACGCAGACTTATTCTGATAAACTGGAAGAACCCAAACTCTCCTCTTTAAGTCAGTGGGAAACCGATGTGTTATATTATTTGAAATTGGAAAAATCAAATACTCAGTAAGAGGATCCGTACAGACTTTTTTCAAAACATGGCAGGATCTAATCAGTAATATTTTAAAATAAGTTTATAAAGCACAGAGAATTTATTAATTTAGGTATGTTTACAAGCCTTAAATTTTACATCGTTTGGCTTGCTCTCTCTCTCAGGGTGGGGATCGATCTGTTCTTAACATAATTCTTTTTTTTGTAAAAATTTGATTGCTATGTATTGATTGTAATAAAATTAATAAATTTAAAAAAAATTCCTCACTGTGCCACTCACAAAGCACATCCCAGTCAGTGTTTTCAAAGGTCTCCTCTGGAGCTTCCTCAGCCTCCATTGTCCATCCATTCATGGTCCTGGTGGTGGTCGGTAACCTCTTGTCAATGTGTTTATCTGCAGGTATGAGCCGAACCAGATTATGGTCTGATCAGCCTGAAGGTGGCACAGCAACAGATATGATGATATTGTTTAAAACTT
The DNA here is from genome assembly GCF_016835505.1 of Polypterus senegalus. Taxonomy (NCBI): domain Eukaryota; kingdom Metazoa; phylum Chordata; class Cladistia; order Polypteriformes; family Polypteridae; genus Polypterus; species Polypterus senegalus. Next base: position 230,953,129 of record NC_053157.1, on the reverse strand, counting down.
CATTACTTAATGTCCTGTAGCAAACTCCAGTCAGCTAAATCTCTAGACATCTTCCTTTCTAATGTGACCTACAGTGACTCTGACTTGTCCCTTCCTTTGATGTCACTCATTTTAGTCTGATTGTTTTTCGTCACATACAATGTCACATCACCCCCTGGCTTTCCTTTTCTGTCTTTCCTGAGGGGTTTATAACCACTGATGTGTTTTCCTCTTGTTTACTGATGACTCCATCATTCCTGCAATATCTGAATCTCAAGCCAGTTCTGAAATCTCTGGTTCATGCATTTTATTTCTAAAGCATCTCATGTTAAGATGTAAGGACTTTGATGTAAGGAATGTCATCTTTTGCGTAGCTGGGTGGACTTCACAGTTTACTTTAAATGTTTGCGCACATCTCAGCTCTTACATTATTTTTTACCTTTTTTTTCAATGCGGAAGGAATTGGCTTAGAAAACAAAAAGCTCTTGTCAGGCTCTACTTTCATCCCACCATTTTAAATTCTCTTTGTGTAACTTTTTTGCCTTTGGTGTTGAAAGAATCTCACAACAAATCATTAATTTGGTTTTAGCTTTTTGTTTGTTTTAAAGATCCTAAAATTGTTTTTCTGTAACACAAATGTCCTGATGTTTAATGTCACAAGTTCTGCATGCATTGATAATTGCTGTGTTTAACTTAATTGGAAGTTTTCTTGCCATTCCAGATATGATTTGCATTAAAGCTGGGTGCTTCCTTCAGCTCTGTGCGTCAGCACGCAATGAAGAGCAAAATTAAAAAAATAAAATTAACTGAACTGAATTGTTCCCACCATTAGCTGCCACCATGGGGTCTTCACCTGCCCTCACTAACCACCAGTCAGCTCTCTGGGTGATGAGGCAAACTCACACTCCTGGTGGGCCGCACACTGTTGTCAGCTCAACATGTCTGCTGCGTATCAAGATGGCTGTGTCCTGAGGAACAGAGTCTCAGCAGCAAACACTTACTTTTATTTAAAATAAGAATCACAATCAGACTCACTTTCATTTGTCAGAATGTACAGGAATTTAACTTGGAAGCTTAGGATCTGCTTATAACCAGCGCTTCTCAACCTTTAAGTATTTGAGACCCGAGTTTTCATAACAGTTTCAATCTTTCCCCCCCTAACATTTTTTTGAAATGTAGTTGCATATTTTATTATACGTACTTAACTTTTATCGACATTTATCTAACTCTAAATTTATTTTTCTAGTATCAGGATATAGTTTAAGTTAATTTGTTTTGGTTTCAACAGATGTTTTTTTTCATATTTTTGATTCTTGTTTTCTTTTTTTCACATCTTCGCCCCCTCCTTTTTGTTACTTCGTGCCCCCTAGGGGGTCCAGCCCACAGGTTGAGAACCACAGGCTTATAACAGAACAGCATCACATACAAATAACCAAAGTTAAACAACACACCATAAACTGTGGTAGAAGAGTTCAGTTATAGAAGAGATGAGGAAATTAAAGAATGTGTGTGTGTAAAGTGTGTATGATCAGACAAACAAATGCATGTACTTAAATATATATATATATATATATATATATATATATATATATATATATATATATATATATATATTGTGGAGGATGGCCAGCTGTTTATCCTGGCCAATACCCCCAAGCCGCCAGGTGGAGCCCTCCTTGCAGCATGGAGGTCCCCAGAAGACCAGCAGGGCATCATGGACAATGGAGTTTTATGCACTGCCCTGCTGGATGACATGGGGGCCACGAGAGGGAGCTGCAGGGAGGCCCGAAGAGTTCTTCGTGCCCTATGACCCGGAAGTTCGTCATAGGAAGCGCGACAGGCTTCGGGGTGAGAAAAGCATTGTTTACCCTGACCCGGAAGGAATAAGGACTTATGGACTGTTGGATTGGGAACACTTCCGGGTCGGGGGATATAAAAGGACTGTGGGAGCTCCCAGACGGCAAGCTAAGTTGGGAGGCAGGGTGGCTAAGCGTCTGGGAGTGGAGGATTGGTTTATTGTATTTTTGTGATTTATTATTGGAGAATTGTGGAGAGGAGCGTGCTTTGTGCACATAATTATTATAATAAATAATTATTTGGACTTTTATCTGGTGTCTGACGTGTGGTCCGAGGGTACAAGGGTGCGAGAAAACCCTTTAATCTGTCACAATTGGCGTAGCTTCGGCAGGATTCTCTGGCCGTCAGTTTGGCGGAGGACCTGAATTTAAAAATTTTATTGTGGACAGAATACCCCAAGAAGACAGTGTCAAGACACGCAGAAAAATCGCCAGAAACCTCACCTTTATCAAGTCCATCATGGGGAAGAAGAAGACAAAGCAGAGCGCCAGCAACAGCGGAGGTCTAGTGCTCGATATTGCCTGCGCTCAAGACGAGCCATGGAGCAGCTACGCGTTTCGGGAGAGATTTCCGGAGGAGGACATCTCCGACGAGGTATGTGCAGGGAATGTACTTTACAATCTTTTTAATTTAACACCTGTTGTCCCGTGTACATACTTCCCAGAGGTCCATCCGAAGGCTTTGCGGGAGGCAGAAGATAAACCCGAAGGCGATGGCGTGCTCTTGTTCAGGCAAACGAGTAACCCGAAGGACTTCCGCATTACGGGTGCCGGCGAGGGACACGGGACGTACCACGAAGGATTCCAGAAAGGTGACGTTCCGTGTCCAGCTGTTTGTGGCTTCGCCCAAGAAAAGACGGACTTGATTTTTCCGAGGGGAAAGGGGAGGCGGCGAGCACGCTCACAAATCAAAAAGGTAAGGAGGGTCGGGAAATGGCTGTTCGGGATGTCGTAAAAGTAATTAAGACAGACCTCAGTCCGCTGAAAGAAGCGACCCGATCCTCGACCGCTGCCTTAGAGAACTCCAAGTCCCAGAAGCCTCCGCGAGACCCGTCAGAGCACGTGCTAGAAGCGGGCGTGCTCATTGGCTCCCGGCTGGCAGAGAAGACAGACGAAGAAGTAAATCTTCTGCCGGTCGAAATAAATAATATTGACTTGTGGGAACTCGAGTGCTTGATCGAGCCCATAAAGAGTTGTTTACAGGTCCTGACGACCATTGAGAAGATCGTCGGGGAATTGGGAGCGGTAGCCAAAGCGCCATTGGAGAAGTTGAGGGACTACGTGCGGCGATTTGGTGGGGAGCCTCCCGTATATCATAATGTGGCGGTACAGGTAGGTGAAACCCGTACCGTATATAAAACAAGAGGGACACAGTGTAATCCGGGCCCACTTTTAATAAATAGCGGGTGCCAATACATGACGTGCCCTACAAGAGAGGCCGGTACGATAACCGAGTGGCCGGCAGAAGGGCTAATCGATCCGGGGCAGCTACACAGTGCTGACTCCCGGAGCGAGACAGCCCTAAAGACGCCGCCACCGGTAATTTATAAAATAAAAGAGGTGCAGACAGTAAAGGGTCTCTCTTCATCTAGTAGAGAGACTCAGACTGTGGACAAGCCCCAGATCAAGCAGGAGATCCCGAAAATAAAACGGGGGTCTCCTGACAAAGTAAGAGAGAAAGCACTATTAGAGGCGGCAGGGGTTTCACTCCCAGCAAAACAAGGGGCGGACCTAACATTTCCTAATTGTTTTCAGTCCCGCAGGGGGAGAATACCAGGAGGACGGAGGCAGTGCTACGGGTGCTGAAGGTTGGGCCACATTTGGCGATACTGTCCTTGGAGAGAGGGGGACAAGATATCGAAATGGAATAATATTCCCCCTAGGTTCTCCAGGGACCAAGATTTTCGGATTAATCCAGGCTCAACCGGAACGTCCTCTTGGAGGAAGACTTCCCTCTCGGGGCAGGCCACTCCGGATCTTTATAATTCGTCGCTGGGGGGGGAATACTGTGGAGGATGGCCGGCTGTTTATCCTGGCCAATACCCCCAAGCCGCCAGGTGGAGCCCTCCTTGCAGCATGGAGGTCCCCAGAAGACCAGCAGGGCATCATGGACAATGGAGTTTTATGCACCGCCCTGCTGGATGCCATGGGGGCCACGAGAGGAAGCTGCAGGGAGGCCCGAAGAGTTCTTCGTGCCCTATGACCCGGAAGTTCGTTATAGGAAGAGCGACGGGCTTCCGGGGTGAGAAAAAGCATTGTTTACCCTGATCCGGAAGGAATAAGGACTTATGGACTGTTGGATTGGGAACACTACCGGGTCGGGGGATATAAAAGGACTGTGTGAGCTCCCAGACGGCGAGCTGAGTTGGGAGGCAGGGTGGCTAAGCGTCTGGGAGTGGAGGATTGGTTTATTGTATTTGTGATTTATTATTGGAGAATTGTGGAGAGGAGCGTGCTTTGTGCACATAATTATTATAATAAATAATTATTTGGACTTTTATCTGGTGTCTGACGTGTGGTCCGAGGGTACAAGGGTGCAGAAAACCCTTTAATCTGTCACTATATATATATATATATATATATATATATATATATATATATATATATATATATATATATATATACAGTAATCCCTCCTCGATCAGGGGTTTGCGTTCCAGAACCCCGATAGATGAAAATCCGAAGTATAAACCATATGTTTGTATGGTTATTTTTATATATTTTAATCCCTTAGAAACTCTCCCACACTGTTAACATTATTAGAGCCCTCTAGACATGAAATAACACATTTTAGTCAAAAGTTTAAACTGTGCTCCATGACGAGACACAGATGACAGTTCTTTCTCACAATTAAAAGAATGCAAATAGATCTTCTTCTCTTCAGGAGCAGAGAATTTCAGAGAGAGAGAGAGAGATCACTCACAAAGAAAAGCAAACAATCAAAAAATCAATACTTGTGCTTTTAAGTTTGCTGCGGCATTTTTTAGAGGAGCGTCAGCATCTTCTAAGCAAACAGCCTCTGTGCAAACAGCCCCTCTGCTCACATCTCCTCCATCAGGCGCAGAGAACGTTAGAGAGAGAGAGAGCGAGATTAAAGCAAACAATCAAAAAATCAATAAGTGTGTTTTTGGAAGCACCACGTTCTTATCCACTAGGCAAACAGCTTCTGTGCAAACAGCACCTCTGCTCACACCCCATCCGTCAGGCGCAGAGAATGTCAGAGAGGGTGAGAGAGAGGCAGAGACAAGCAAAGCAAACAATCGAGCACCGCACGGGAAGCATATCTTATAGCATTGAGGATTTTTAGTTAATATGTAATACATGCTCTGATTGGGTAGCTTCTAAGCCATCCGCCAAAAGCATCCCTTGTATAAAATCAACTGGGCAAAGAAACTGAAGAAGCAAGTACCATAAATTAAAAGACCCATTGTCCGCAGAAATCCATGAACCAGCGAAAAATC
>NC_053157.1:230923333-230947333 GCF_016835505.1 Polypterus senegalus | reverse complement strand
AAAAACGTCTGGACTTGACTGTATACTTTAGCTTAAACATAACCTCTCTTGACTTGTAGTCTACACATTTGGGGAGCTATACAATCTGACACCCTGTTGTCCTTCTTCATCACTTCTCTACACTGCGCAGATGTACACAGTCACAATCCTTCTCATAAGGTGTATTTTCAACTCTCAAACCTTCTACTGTGTTTTGATATCCAACATTTGTTTCTTTCTACATTCCATACTATTACATTTACCAATATTAAATTCCATCTGCCACACAGCTACTCAAGTCTGAACTTCTCCCAGTTCCCTCTCTAGTGATATTAAATAAGTTGAGGACCTGCCTGAAGCACATCAGAGGTGTCTCCACACAACTGAAGTTCATCAACCTGGTCATTGGTGCACCTCAGGTAGGATCCTGGCTTTGGATTGACTTACAGAGGAGGGAAAAATGAGGCAAATGGTGCCTCACTGATCCCCAGTGAGCAGTAGGAGGGGAGATGAATGTACAGTCACAGGAAAAGGCAGACGGGCATGTATGGAGCTGCAGAAGATCAGAGTGGAGTTAAAGAGTTTCCAGTTTGAACTACAAAAGACCTAATGGGCCTCTTAATGGCCAACTTAAGTACTGTCTCTCATACACCTGATCACTTCAATATCTTTCTAGTAAACAATTCAGTATTTAAATTAGAATAATAACTGAGAGACATATATTATAATTAAAATTATAATTATTATATTTATATTTACCTGTTCAGGTTTTGTTCCTGCTTTCCACCCTATGCTTACTTAGATAGTCTTCAGCCCCAGCTCAAGATTAAGTTGTCTTAGAAACTGGTATGACATTACCAAAATAGGGTTTCATATTTAAGCACTTTTCAGAATATTTATCCTTCACAATTTTGTCCAAGTGCTGCAATATTGATTCCCTAACTTCTGCAGAGATTCATTTTCAGACTCATCAGTTCAATTCACCTAATGGTGAGTCAATTGCTTATCATATCGAGATTTAGCTGACTAAGTCTAACTTGATTTGGCCTCTTCTTAAACTCGAAGTTCAGGTGGTTCCTCAAACTCAAAGTGTTTCTGGTTAACTCAAAAAAGACGGAGACAATCAAGTTCTGGAACCCTGAGAAATGATCAAGGAGAACATCAATGAGGCTGAGAAAGACCCAGAGGAGAATGTGACATCAACAGAGGGAGAGTCTGTGACTTGGACTGTGGAGCTGAAGGGATGGACTGTGTGGTGTTTTACACAGTGAGACGCGAGTTACAGACCATCCTGATTTGTGTTTTATTTAATTAATGTGAAGTAGAAGACAAATAGCAGAGGAGCTAAACAAGAAGTCATGTTTGAGTTTTATGAACGGCACAACTCTGTAGGAGCAGAAAAAGGAAACAAGAGAGGCTTACATGGAAATCTACTGCAGGCTGACGAATTTAAAAAGGACATTACAGTTCTGAAGCTGTGCTTTACATAATGAAATGTTATTCAAATCACCCAAAATAAAACATTTATTTGGAATTGCCCTATTTGATTGTAAATTGGTTAATTGATGTGAGAATTAAAGCAATTCAGTATCCAGCAAGTGATGTGACACACCCCGGCAGCAATTCAAGAACATAGAAGAGCTGACCTCATACATTTATAGACAAACATATAATGTATGTTAAGCAAACAAAATGACCACCAAACTTAAGAAGAACATGTTCATAGTAAATAAAACTTTACAACTAATTGCCCCCCACCCCCCCAAACATGCTGACTAAGCCCTCACCACCTTATCCAACATAATGTTTTGCTATATATTGCCTTTTGATTCTTGTAAGTCTAAGCATTATCCTCTGATGAAGACCCCTGGTAGGGGTTGAAAGCTCAGGAATAAAAACTACTTTATGATACGTGATTCATTTTCTCCCTTTGTGGATCTCCAGCTGCAAATATACATTGTGGTGCCTCCTCCAGACCGCGAGGGGGCGTCTGTCCTGGTTATGTTGGGGGCCTCGGGTACAGGGCTTGGAAGCCCAGCCCTGTAGGGACCCGTGGCCACTGCCAGGCGGCGCCACGATGCCAGAATATCCCGTGTGGTCCCCGGCCGGGACGCCCAGGAGGACCAGAGGAGGGCTTGTGCTTCCTCCAGACCGCGAGGGGGCGATCGCCCTGGTTGTATTGGCGGCGCCCAGGTGCCTGAGGAACTCTGGAGCCCAGCACTTCCGCCACACCAGGAAGTGCTGTGGGGAAGACGACAGGGGACACCCGGATGGCTTCCGGGTGCGCAGCCGGCACTTCCGCCACACTGGGGTGTGGCCAGGACTGATTGCCGGGAAGCAGCTGGAGCCCATCCGGGTTCCCATTTAAGGGGCTGCCTCCCTCCAGTCAGCAGTGGATGTAAGGTGGAAGAGGACAGAGCTGGAGAGAGGACGGGAGGCGGCCAGGAGAAAGACAGTGGAACTGTGAGGACTGGGCTTTGGGGAATCGGTGCTGGAGGCACTGGAGTTGAAAGTGCACATAATTATTGTAAATATCAGTGAAAATAAACAGTGTGTGGTGTAACTTATGATGTCCGTCTGTCTGTGTCCGGGCCAGAGTCCACAACACATATATATATATATATATATATATATATATATATATATATATATATATATATATATATATATGTACATGCATTTGTTTGTCTGATCATACACACTTTACACACACACATTCTTTAATTTCCTCATCTCCTCTATAACTGAACTCTTCTACCACAGTTTATGATGTGTGTTGTTTAACTTTGGTTATTTGTATGTGATGCTCTTCTGTTATAAGCCAGTGGTTCTCAACCTGTGGGCTGGACCCCTAGGGGGCACGAAGTAACAAAAAGCAGGGGGCGAAGATGTGAAAAAAAGAAAACAAGAATCAAAAATATGAAAAAAAAACATCTGTTGAAACCAAAACAAATTAACTTAAATTACATCCTGATACTAGAAAAATAAATTTAGAGTTAGATAAATGTCGATAAAAGTTAAGTAGGTATAATAAAATATGCAACTAGATTTCAAAAAAATGCTAGGGGGGGAGCGATTGAAACTGTTATGAAAACTCGGGTCTCAAATACTTAAAGATTGAGAAGTGCTGGTTATAAGCAGATCCTAAGCTTCCAAATTAAATTCCTGTACTTTCTGACAAGTGAAAGTGAGTCTGATTGTGATTCTTATTTTAAATAAAAGTAAGTGTTTGCTGCTGAGACTCTGTTCCTCAGGACACAGCCATCTTGATACGCAGCAGACATGTTGAGCTGACAACAGTGTGCGGCCCACCAGGAGTGTGAGTCTGCCTCATCACCCAGAGAGCTGACTGGTGGTTAGTGAGGGCTGGTGAAGACCCCATGGTGGCAGCTAATGGTGGGAACAATTCAGTTCAGTTAATTTTATTTTTTTAATTTTGCTCTTCATTGCGTGCTGACTCACAGAGCTGAAGGAAGCACCCAGCTTTAATGCAAATCATATCTGGAATGGCAAGAAAACTTCCAAATAAGTTAAACACAGCAATTATCAATGCATGCAGAACTTGTGACATTAAACATCAGGACATTTGTCTTACAGAAAAACAATTTTAGGATCTTTAAAACAAACAAAACGCTAAAACCAAATTAATGATTATTTGTGAGATTCTTTCAACACCAAAGGCAAAAAAGTTACACAATGAGAATTTAAAATGGTGGGATGAAAGTAGAGCCTGACAAGAGCTTTTTGTTTTCTAAGCCAATTCCTTCCACATTGAAAAGAAAGGTAAAAAACAATGTAAGAGCTGAGATGTGCACAAACATTTAAAGTAAACTGTGAAGACCACCCAGCTACGCAAAAGATGACATTCCTTACATCAAAGTCTTTACATCTTAACATGAGATGCTTTAGAAATAAAATGCATGAACCAGAGATTTCAGAACTGGCTTGAGACTCAGATATTGCAGGAATGATGGAGTCATCGGTAAACAAGAGGGATGCAGAGGAAAACACATCAGTGGTTACAAACCCCTCAAGAAAGACAGAAAAGGATAGCCAGGGGGAGATGTGACATTTTTATGTGATGAAAAACATTCAGACTGAAATGAGTGACACCAAAGGAAGGGACAAGTCAGAGTCACTGTAGGTCACATTAGTCAGGAAGATGTCTAGAGATTTAGCTGACTGGAGTTTGCTACAGGACATTAAGTAATGAAGTTTCAAACAATACCATCATATCTTTTGCTGTGCCACCTTCAGGCTGATCAGACCATAATCTGGTTCGGCTCATACCTGCAGATAAACGCATTGACCAGAGGTTACCGACCACCACCAGGACCATGAACAGATGGACAATGGAGGCTGAGGAAGCTCCAGAGGAGACCTTTGAAAACACTGACTGGGATGTACTTTGTGAGTGGCACAGTGAGGACTTTGAGGAACTGAAACACTCAATCACAGACTCCATCAAGTTTTGTGTGAATAACACAGACCCCTAAAGACAGTGCACTGTGTTCCCAACAAAAAGCCATGGATCAAAGAACAACTGAAAGTACTAATGAAAATGAATTAGAGAGCCTTCAGGTATGGAGATGAAGATGAAATCAAGTTGGTGCCAAGGAGCCTCTGAGACCAGTCACCATCTGGTGGCAGGGGGGGGGGACATGGAAGTAGTGAAGAGCTACAAGTACCTGGGGGTTCACATGAACAACAAACTGGACTTTTCTGACATCACAAAGTATATGGACAAGAAGAGTCAGAGCAGACTGGACTTGCTAAAGAGTCTCAGGTCTTTCAATGTGTGTATCAAGCTGATGGAAATTTTCTACCAGTCTATAGTAGCCAATGTGGTCTACGCTGTCTATGCTGCAGTCCCCTGGGGAAACAAACTGAGCTTAAAAGAGCACAAGGCCTGAAGAAACTTCTCAGGAGGCATGTGCCACCACAGGGCCAACCCTGGACACACTGGAAGCTTATGTGGAAAAGAAGATTCTATCATGAAGAATCCCTCCATTATCTTCAGGGGGCGCTTCCTTGGACTTCTTTTAGCCACAGGCTCATTCTGCCTCTAAGGGTCTTTTCTGTACACTGCTATGAAGCAAACCAATGTTTCTACTCGATTTATTGGTTAAGTACAATGCATGATGTACATTTATTTAAATATTCATTTATTTTTTTTGTATTTACATATTGATTGATTGGCTGTATTATTTGTCCTGTGAGTCTGCATTTTTGTTTTTATTTCTGCTGCTCTGAATCTGAATTTCCTCCAAGATTGATAAAGTTTATCAGATAAGCAGAGGCTGACATAAGTGGTCCACAAAATAATCAAAATGCATTAGGTCTTCTTTCATAACAGCGCAAATGTTTTGTAGAATGGAAGTTGAAAGCACAATTTGTGTAAGTGAAGTAAGAGATAAGACACATAACTTTGAAAGGTGTTGTAAACTGCACCTCTCCTGCACCTTTAGTTACAATTATTTTCTGTTACTTTCATTTTCTTTAAAGATTTGTAGTTATTTGTGTACTTCACCTGAAACACTGTCACATTTCAGCCCGTAGTGTGCTGTGGTGATTTGTTGAGATTTTCCTAACCATTCACTTTTCTCTTTCCCTGATTTTGAAGTGCTGATGTACTTTGGGAACATCTTGAGAGTTTTAGGCTTACCCCAGTTGGTTATCTGAATTGTTTTCAGATGCCCCTAGATGCACACCTTGAGCATGGTGGTGCTTTTAAAGTACGGCGGAGTGTTTGCACCACATAATAAAAATCAAGGCAGAGAGAAAAAAAAAAGGGCAGACAGAGGGGCAAACGACTCCCTAAAGGTTTATATAGATGTTGGCCTGGTGGTAGGTGTTCTATTTCAACCATATTTGGTTCTTTTACCCCTCAAATAAAGCACTTCACTTCGGCGTCACATTTGCTTTTCCTAATAATCCAAATGATACCAAAGCTGAGGCTGATGAGTGATTTTCAGTGTCCCACCACCTGCTAAAATAATCCAAATGGAAAAACTTGAAGGAAAATGCGACTCTGCTTAGCTTCTTTGTCTTGTAAATTTTACAAACCCTTTATAAGGTATGGATGTCTAAAGTGAGGCAAGTCCTCCTCTCTCACTAAATCTGACTAGTTTAATCTTTTACCAGTTGTCATGCACGTGCGATTAGGGGGCCGTGTAAGGACCTAAACTGTAGCGTGAAGGCACGTTCCAGAAGGGATTGGTGGGGTGCTAACCTCTCTTCTTTATTTCTGCAGAAAGAAAGATGCACCACCACCATGAATCTGCCACGTCTACCTGATCACGCATCACCACTTCCGCCTTCCCTCTGTCGACCTCTGATGACATCATCAATCCCAGAATCCATCTTGGTTCCTTCCCAGCATTCATCTCTGTTTATTTCCTGTCCCTCAACATAAATGCTCCCTCTCTCTGCCATTCTGGCAGTCTCTGTTAGATGCAATTATCTTGTATAAATCTACTTGGACTCATTCTCTACAGTATACAGGGCCGGAAAACCTTCCTGGGTTGTTTGTCTTTTTTCTACATTGGCATAGCCGGCAGGATTCAAAAACATCCAAAAAATGTCAGAAGGACAGGACCTAAACACCGTGCTGTCAGGGATGGCAGCTCAGATCCAAGCCCTGCAGCACGAAAAAGCCGCGACGAAACGTGAGTTGGAAGAAACCAAAGCTTGTTTGGCCACAGCTGAAGCAGTTAGACCAGAGCCACCCCAACCTCCACTTCCTCCTATCGTTCCGCTCACTGATGCAGATGACATAGAGTCATACCTGGGCATTTTTGAACGTACCGCCACTCAGAATCAGTGGCGGCGGGCGGAGTGGGCATCCATATTAGCGCTGCACCTGAAGGGAGCAGCGCAGTGGGCCTATTACGATCTCCCCGAGGAGGAGGCCGTGAATTATGACCTCCTAAAAGCTGAGATCCTCAGCCGCTGCGGCATTACGTCGGACCAGCAGGTGAGTGATTGGAGGAATTGGCAGTTCGACCCTGATCGCCCTGTCCGAGCACAAGCTTTTGATTTTTGGGGCAAAATGGGCCGCTGGCTAAGACCAGAAGGTCTCCAGGCACGGCGAGTAGTTGAACAGGTGGCGTGTGAAGGCTTAGTCAACTCTATGCCTAGTTGTCTCGCTCAGCTGGTCCGATGGCACCCTTATAAGGACATGAAGGGTCTCTTAGAGGTCCTGGACTGTCAGCTCACGGTACACCAAACCGGGGGGTCAGAAAAGCTGACTCGCGAAGCTTGACAGGGACGCACTGTTACCCCCAAGCCCTCTTGCCACATTGCGGAAGCTCCGACAAAGCACAGAGAAAAGCCGGCCTCGCTGTGCTGTTTCATGTGTGGTGAGGTCGGACATCTTTTGCCGGCCTGTCCCCTAAACATGGCAAATGTGGAACCGATGGACTGCAGTTCGGCCACCAGTGAGAGGTACTGTGCTCTGTCTAATCCCCTGGCGATCCCGAATATGGGAGTGGTATTAGTGAACGGACATTCAGTAGTTGCTTTATTTCATACCGGCAGCAACATTACCATTGTAGCTCGCTGTTTCATTCTCTCGTACAAAGGTTACTTGTGTCCATGGAAAGACCAGATCATATAGGTCTGCAATGTGTTACACTTCCTGGAGGGGAAACTTAAGTCAGCTGTCAGTGGCTGTGTTACCCGAGCCCCCCTTCCCGGTAATTTTGGGACACGACTGGTCACAGATTAACCGCGGTAGTATAAAAACCACTCCTGTAGCCAAGTTGGGTCCTATTATGGGGGATCCTATTATGGGGGGTGGGGGCCCTCCCCGCGGCTCCCACGCCATGCTTACCGGCGAACATTGATGACGTAGGCGGAAGGGGGGAAGATACCCAAGCGACGGACCCTGATCCGGAAGTAACTCCAGGTGAGGGCCCGAGCCAAGAAACTAACACCTTCCCTGAACATATTGATCCTTTAGACAGTATGGATCACCAATTTAGACCTACGCTTGCCTCCTTGAAATGGAAGCAGTGGAATGATGACTCCCTAAAGTTCACCCGGTATGCTGTTGTGTCCGTTGATGGCCAGATGACAGACAGTCCCCAGCCAACGGAGCCCTACTTTGTGTTGGAAAAACAATCTGTTGTATCGAGTCGCGTGTCAAGAGGGCGAGGTACAAAAGTTGTTGCTAGTGCTGAGGACCTTCCGGCGGGAGGTTTGTGAACTAGCTCATGCCCACCTCCTAGGCGCCCATCTCGGGGCCAAAAAAACTTTAGAGAGAATTAAACTCCGTTTTTATTGGTCTGGAATAAACGAGGAGGTCAGACGTTTCTGGCTACTCCTTCTACTAATGTGTTAGAATGTGTCGTGCAACTGTGCGATAGACTAAACAAAATTCAGCCTGTTTTAAAAGATCATATGATTCATGCTCAAACAGCGCAAGCACGGTGTTATAACCGGAATTCGGTCCTCAGGGAATTCCACCCTGGAGATCGGGTAATGGTGCTTGTTCCCACCTCCCACTCCAAATTGTTAGCTCATTAGCAGGGCCCTTATAAAATCAAGGAGAGAAAAGGGCTCGTCGACTATCTGGTGAAACAGCTGAATCGCCGACCGAGTGAGAGGGTCTACCATGTGAACTTATTAAAGCCATGGAGAGACAGGGACGAAGCTCCGAACTCCAGGACGGCCTTCTCCCTTATCGCAGGCAAGTTGGCTCTTAACTTTGGTCCAGATCTGACATTCCAATAACAACGGGAGTTAGAGCAGACCATACTAGCCGTCCCCGCAGTAGTTAGATAGATAGATAGATAGATAGATAGATAGATAGATAGATAGATAGATAGATAGATAGATAGATAGATAGATAGATAGATAGATAGATAGATAGATAGATACTTTATTAATTCCAAGAGGAAATTCACATAATCCAGCAGCAGTATACTGATACAAAAAACAATATTAAGTTAAATAGTAATAAAAATGAAAAAAATAAAATTAATGTTAGCATTTACTTCCCCGGGTGGAGTTGAAGAGTCGCATAGTGTGGGGGAGGAACGATCTCATCAGTCTGTCAGTGGAGCAGGACAGTGAAAGAAGTCTGTCACTGAAGCTACTCCTCTGCCTGGAGATGACACTGTTCAGTGGATGCAGTGGATTCTTCATGATTGACAGGAGTATGCTTAATGCCCGTCGCTCTGCCACAGATGTTAAACTGTCCAACTTTACTCCTACAATAGAGCCTGCCTTCCTAAGAAGTTTGTCCAGGTGTGAGGCCTCTTTCATCTTTATGCTGCCACCCCAGCACACCACTGCATAGAAAAAGGCACTCGCCACAAACCGTCTGGTAGAACATCTGCAGCATCTTACTGCAGATGTTGAAGGATGCCAACCGTCTCAGAAAGTATAGTCTGCTCTGACCTTTCTTACATAGAGCATCAGTATTGGCAGTCCAGTCCAATTTGTCATCCAGCTGCACTTCCAGATATTTATAGGTCTGCACCCTCTGCACACAGTCACCTCTGATGATCACAGGGTCCATGAGGGGCCTGGGCCTCCTAAAATCCACCACCAGCTCCTTGGTCTTGCTGGTGTTAAGGTGTAAGTGGCTTGAGTCGCACCATTTAACAAAGTCTTTGATTAACTTTCTGTACTCCTCCTCCTGCCCACTCCTGATGCAGCCCACAATAGCAGTGTCATCAGCGAACTTTTGCACGTGACAGGACTCCGCGTCATATTGGAAGTCTGATGTACGTTGGCTGAACTGGACCGGAGAAAGTACAGTCCCCTGCGGCGCTCCTGTATTGCTGAACACGATGTCAGACCTGCAGTTCCCAAGACGCACATATTGAGGTCTGTCTATAAGATAGTCCACAATCCATGCCACCAGGTGAGAATCTACTCCCATCTCTGTCAGCTTGTCCCTAAGGAGCAGAGGTTGGATGGTGTTGAAGGCGCTAGAGAAGTCCAAAAACATAATTCTTACAGCACCACTGCCTCTGTCCTGGTGGGAGAGGGATCGGTGTAGCATATAGATGATGGCATCCTCCGCTCCCACCTTCTCCTGGTATGCGAACTACAGAGGGTCGAGGGCGTGGAGGACCTGTGGCCTCAGGTGGTGAAGCAGCAGCCGCTCCATGGTCTTCATCACATGTTACGTCAGAGCAACAGGCCGGAAGTCATTCAGCTCACTAGGACGTGATACCTTTGGGACAGGGGTGATACAAGATGTTTTCCAAAGCCTTGGGACTCTCCCCTGTTCCAGGTTCAGGTTGAAGATGCGCTGTAGAGGACTCCCCAGTTCTAACGCACATGCCTTCAGCAGTCGTAGCGATACACCATCTGGACCCACTGCTTTGCTGGCACGAAGACTTTTCAGCTCTCTGCTCACATGGGCTGCTGTAATTGTGGGTGGGGATGTCTCACCTATGCTGGTATCAGCAGAACGATGGTTGTATGATGCAGTACTCTGAGGTGAGAGTGGGTTACTGTGATCAAACCTATTAAAGAAGTTGTTCATTTGGTTTGCTCTCTCCACGTCTGTCTCGATGGTGGCACCCCGCTTCGAGCTGCAGCCAGTGATAATCTTCATCCCATCCCACACTTCCTTCATGCTGTTGTTCTGTAACTTCTGCTCCAGCTTTCTCCTGTACTGCTCTTTCGCCGCCCTGAGCTGGACTCGGAGTTCCTTCTGCACGTGCTTGAGCTCATGCTGATCACCACCTTAAAAGCCCTTTTCTTCTGGTTATACCTGGCTGTACTTCACTAATTGAGCACAACATCATTATAGAGCCTGGAGTGGTAGTCAGGGAACGTCCCTATTGCCTCCCAGTGGCCAAACACGCAAAGGTAAAACTGGAAATCCAACGGATGTTGGACCTGAGCATCATTGAGGAAAGTCACAGTCCAGCCCTATCATCCTCGTTTCCAAACCAGATGGCTCATGGAAATTCTGCAATGACTTTAGATGTCTGAACCAGGTCTCTAAATTTAATGCTTACCCAATGCCAAGGGTGGATGACCTTATTGAACGGCTGGGTATGGCTCAGTATTTGACTACTCTTGACATGACCAAAGGGTACTGGCAAATTCCCTTAGCAGCATCCGCCAAAGAAAAAACTGCCTTTAGTACCCCTAGTGGACATTGGCAATATAAGGTCCTTCCATTTGGACTGCACGAGGCTCCTGCGACCTTCCAACGTCGGGTAGATAGAGTGCTCAAGCCCCACCAGTCCTATTTTGCCACCTACCTGAATGACGTGGTCATTTATTCCGGCACCTTGGAGGAACATATATTGCAGGTGTTTGCAGTCCTCTCAACACTAGCGAAGGCCGGTCTCCACTTTAATTCCCACAAGTGTTTCTTTGGCTTAAAGGAGGCCAAATATTTGGGCTGCCTAGTGGGGCGGGGACAAGTAAAACCACAATGTTCCAAAATAAAAGACATCCTTGAATGGCCCTGTCCAATTACCAAGAGACGGGTGCAAGCCTTCTTGGGGTTAGCGGGGTATTACCACCAGTTCGTGCCCCGTTTCTCCGAAAGGGCAGCACCCTTGACTAATCTCACAAAGAAATGGGCTCCTTTATATGTGGTATGGGACTACAAAATGGAACAAGCATTTAGTGACCTGAAGAAGGCCCTAACGTCGGCACCTATACTAAAAACCCCTGACTTTTCTTTACCTTTTCTTCTCCAGACCGATGCTTCGGACACAGGCCTGGGTGCCGTGCTGAGCCAGAGCATCGATAGTGTCAAACACCCCGTATTCTACCTAAGCCGGAAACTGTTGGACCGGGAGACCAGGTATGCGGCAGTGGAAAGGGAGGCCTTGACTATTAAGTGGGTGGTGACTCATCTGAGGTACTATCTGTTGGGTCGCAAGTTCACTCTAGTGACGGACCATGCCGCCCTACAGTGGATGGCACTTCATAAGGAGTCGAACCCCCAAGTCACCAGGTGGTTTTTGGACCTGCAGCCTTACAAGTTTACCGTCGCTTATCGTCGGGTCCACCTTCAAGCCAATGCCAATGCCCTCCCCGGATTCATGACCTCTTAGTTTGGGCCGCCCGACCCGATGGGTCTGGGCTGGGTTGTCATGTCACGCACGTGCAAATAGGGGACCGCGTAAGGACCTAAACTGTAGCGTGAAGGTGCATGCCAGAAGGGATTGGTGGGGTACTAATCTCTCTCTCTTTATTTCTGCAGAAAGAAAGAAGCACCACCGAATGCCACTTCTGCCACTTCTACCTGATCACGCATCACCACTTCCGCCTTCCCTCTGTCGACCTCTGATGACAACATCAATCCCAGAATCCATCTCGGTTCCTTCCCAGCATTCATCTCTGTTTATTTCCGGTACCTCACCATAAATGCTCCCTCTCTCTGCCATTCTGTCAGTCTCTGTTAGATGCAATTATCTTGTATAAATCTACTTGGACTCATTCTCTACAGTATACAGGGCCGGAAAAACCCAAACAATGCTGGGTTGTTTGTCTTTTTTCTACACCGTCTATATTATTTCTGTAAATACTCCTGATCCACTATTTATCTGTTTATCTCACTGCTGTACCAAACCATTCATCAAAACGCAGGTCGCATTGGAAGGTGACATTCAACGGGTGCCAATTGCTGTCTCCTCTCCCTACATGAGTACAAGTGTGTCTGGCGTGAAGCTGTGCTTACAAACCATCCTTTATAACACCGCTCACTCATCAGGAGACCCTAAGTCACCTTTCCTGTTAATCCACCTGTGGCGTAATTAACTGGAAACAGCCCATTATAGTATGGACCGGCATCACTTTCATGGACCACCAAGTGCCCTTCAGGTCCAGCCCTTGTCTATGCCCAGTGTCTGATGTGTGAGGGCAGTGGGTATCGCCCTACACTTCTGTGACATATTGAGCTGGTCAGTCCACTGGTCTTGTTGTTTACCCATCATGCTGTGGTGTTGAGTTAACACACTCCTCTAGACAAGTTCACTTTGAGTGTGTCCATTGGTCCTATTCATATGCTACGGTTGCCAGAAGCAGCAGGGCCAACATGTTTCTTCTAAATAACCTCATCTATCGATTACAGGAGGCCATACAGACTGTTGACTGATAAGTTCAAAGTTTTTTTTATGACAACTCTGTGTCTGCCCACCTTACCAGACAGGCTTCAACAGTAAATACATCCCAAGCCCTCCAAAGTGAGCAATTTTAGAAGTGTTTGTTTGGGACTGAAGTGCTTTGGGATCCCCAGTCATATTTATATCCAAATTATGGATGCTGAGTGAACAATCACACTGGGATTTAAGAGGTCGTGCTGATGACGTGAGACATGGTGATGTCCAAAACCACATTTTATGGCAACTAGGAGAAGTGTCCTGGTAAGAGGAATCATAACATGCTGGCGTTCATATTCAAAACAAAATAACATTGAGGCACCACATATTAAATAACCACTCTGTTCTAGAAACATTATTTTTGGAAGATACAGGGTTGAAACAGAAAGACGACAGAATATGTGAGGATTAGTGATGACCAGGACTCAGAAGTAAGCTTGCAGCAAGAGCGACTAAAAAGAATGGAGAGATTAAAATATCTGAGGTCAGTGTTAGCCCAAGATGGAAAAGTAGATGAAGAGAAAACCCACTTAGAAGAAGGTATCAGGAGTATCGTGTGATCAAAGAATTAAGACAAAGGTTACAGGTCAGGTTCTAAAGACAGTGATATGACCAGCAATGACGTACGGAGCTGAGACATGGACAGTAAGGGAACAGAGTAGGAGAAGAAGTTGGACGTGGCAGAAATGAGAATGTGGAGATGGATGGTGGAGTTACAAGAAAGGACAGAATAAGAAATTAGACAATTAAAGGTACAAGAAAAGTAAAAAAGATATCTAAGAAAGCAGAGGAAAGTTAGATGGAGTAACATGGACATGAGATGAGGAGAGAAAATGAATAAGTGGGAAAAAGAGTGATGGAAATGTAAGTGCAGTGGAAGAGAAAGTTAGGCGAGCAAAACATGAGGTGGATGGGCAAAGTTAAAGAAGATCTGACAGAAAATGTGAAGAGGTGCAGGAGCAAATTGTATCAAGAAGCTTGATCAAGAACATTGAAGTGGGTAAAGATGAAAACGAGGAAATAGAAGAAGTTCTAGAAACATTATAATGTAAAGTAACCACCCAGAAATATTCCAGCGTAACAGAACCCCATATTCTCAGGAATATTTTGCTTATAAAAATTTATTTTCTTTGGATTACTTTTAAAAGTGAACAGCTAACAGCACTCAGCAAGAAAGACATAGCAGCACTTGAAGCTGTGCAAAGAAGAGCAGCCCGGTGCATCATGGGACTGAAGGACATGTCCTACTGTGAGAGGTTCAGAGAATTAAGCGTATTTAGTCTGAGCAGAGATGACTGTGTGGGGACCTCATCCAGGTATTTAAAATCCTTAAACGTTTTGATAAAGGAGATCCTGCGCCATGCAGTAAGCTTAAGAGTGAATCACAAACTAGAGGACATCAGTGGACATTAAGGGGAAGTGCATTTAAAACTGAAGCAGGAAGCTCTTCTTTACACAAACCATTGTGGGACTAAGGAGCAAAGTACCAAGACATGGAGTTGAAGCAGAAACCTTGAGAACCTTTAAGAAGTATCTGGATGAGATATTGGGAGAGCTTAACTATGATCTAAACAAATGGGCCTGATGGACTGAATGGTCTCCTCTCGTTTGTCAGATTTCTGATGTTCTTACCTTCTTATGATTACCTTTTCAGCTCAGCTTATTGGTCACTCACATCACCATCTCTTAAATTCTAAGCTGTTATTAAATGTTCCACTGAGGGCCTTATAAGAGCTGCGGCTTTCATCCTTCCTGGCGAAGGGGTGCTTGGCATTGCCGTTTATGAGAGCATGGGCATGCCCCAATTTCACTACCATTGAAACTTTAACTTTCTTGACAAAAAGAGTGGCGGATAAAATGTTTACTTTCTCCGACATCAGACAGAATTCATTTTTGCTCCGCACCATTTTTATTCTGACGCCCACCAAGAATGAATTATTCTTGGAAAAATTGGTCGGAATGAATAGATCCGAGGAGTTCTACTGTCTTACCCTGGGCCATATAACCATTTCTTTTTTTTTTGAATCCCTCATTCGGCCCGTCCAAAGCTGTGTTTTCATGTTCATTGGCCGAGTCTTTGTAAAAATGACCCGACACAAATTGATACTTGAGAGTTTCATTGCTGTAATTTAACAGAGGGAAATAAACCTAACAGTCATCTGCATAAAGATGAAAAGAAATACAGTGTTTCCGAAAAATAGTGCAGAGTGGCAGCAGGTTCAAGGAGAACAAAAGAGGTCCCAGGATGGAGCCCTGTGGTACCCCCCATGGGAGAGAAACAGAGGTGGAAGTAAAATTGTCAATTCAGCCCAACAAAGCTCTCCAGTCCTATCCACTTGTTTCCTCCAAGAAAACATCAAGTCGAGTTTTGAAAGTCCCTAACGTCTTACTGTCTACCACACTACTTGGTAACTTATTCCAAGTGTCTATCGTTCTTTGTGTAAAGAAAAACTTCCTAATGTTTGTGCGAAATTTACCCTTAACAAGTTTCCAACTGTGTCCCCGTGTTCTTGATGAGCTCATTTTAAAATACAAGTCTCGATCCACTGTACTAATTCCCTTCAGAATTTTAAACACTTCAATCATGTCACCTCTTAATCTTCTTTTGCTTAAACTGTAAAGGCCCAGCTCTTTTAATCTTTCCTCATAATTCAACCCCTGTAGACCTGGAATCAGCCTAGTCGCTCTTCTCTGGACCTTTTCTAGTGCTGCTATGTCCTTTTTGTAGCCTGGAGACCAAAACTGCACACAGTACTCAAGATGAGGCCTCACCAGTGCATTATAAAGGTTGAGCATAACCTCCTTGGACTTGTACTCCACAGATCGTGCAATATAACCTGACATTCTGTTAGCCTTCTTAATGGCTTCTGAACACTGTTGGGAAGTCGATAGCTTAGAGTCCACTATGACTCATAAATCCTTCTCATAAGGTGTACTCTCGATTTTCCGACCGCCCATTGTATATTCAAACCTAATAGTTTTACTTCCTATGTGTAATACTTTACATTTACTGACATTAAATTTCATCTGTCACAAATCTGCCCAAGCCTGTATGCTATCCAAGTCCTTCTGTAATGATATAACGGATTCCAAATTATCTGCTAATCCACCTATCTTGGTATCATCTGCAAACTTAACCAGCTTGTTACTTATATTCCTATCTAAATCATTTATAAATATTAAAAATAGCAGCGCCCTAGCACTGACCCCTGTGGAACACCACTCTTAACATCGGCCAGTTCTGATGAGGTTCCTCGCACCATCACCCTCTGCTTCCTGTGTTTGAGCCAATTCTGTACCCATCTAAAAACATCACCCTGAACTCCCACTTCTTTTAACTTGATGCCCAACCTCTCATGTGGCACCTTATCAAATGCTTTCTGAACGTCCAGATCAATAATCTCATCTGCTCCACTTTGATCGTATCCTTTTGTTGCAACATCATAGAATTCCAACATGTTAGTAAAACACGACCTCCCTCTTCTAAGCCCATGCTGACTGTTCAGAATAACTCCTGTCCTTGCCATGTGTTGCTCAATCTTATCCTTAATAATTCCTTCCATTAATATTCCTGTGATGCATGCTAAGCTTAATGGCCTATAGTTGCTTGGATCTGCCCTGTCACCCTTTTTATATAATGGGATGATATTTGCCATTTTCCAGTCCTTTAGAATCTCTCCAGTGCTCAGTGACTTCCTAAAAATATGTGTCAAGTGTTTATATATGTACTCACTAGCCTCCTTAAGAACACGAGGATAAATATGATCTGGGCCTGGTGATTTGTTTGATTTCATCTTATTTAATCTGAGCAGCACTTCTCCCTCTACAATTTCCAAATCACTCAGTACCTCCTTAGTAGTCCCGTTTAACTCTGGCAGGTTATCCACTGCCTCACTTGTAAACACCTCAGAAAATTGTAAGTTTAGGGCATCTGCTATTTCACTGTCTGCATCTTTTAATTCCCCTTTACTATTCCTGATGAACTTGACCTCCTCCTTAACTGTTCTTTTACTACTAAAATACTGAAAGAATCTCTTGGGGTCTTCTTTCACTTTATCTGCTATATTCCTCTCCAACTGTCTTTTAGCCTCCCTGATATCCTTCTTAATGGTTGCCCTCATGTTCTCATACGCGCTACGATTCTCTTTGCAGTCATTAGTCTTATATGCCTTATACAGCAGTTTCTTCCTTTGCAACTTCTTTTTTAAATTTTTATTAATCCATCGTGGAGTTTTTTTTAGTTTCCTATTAATTCCAAATTTAGGTATGTATCTGTCCTGCATTTCATGTAAAACATTTTTAAACCTGTTCCACTGCTCCTCGACTGTCTCCACATTTAAAAGCTTATCCCAGTCTATCCTACTTAAACTTTGTCGCATCTGCTCAAAATTAGCCCTACCAAAGTTCAACTTAACAATTTTAGTCTTTGCATCTGCACTCTTACAAAATACTGAGAATTGTATTATATTATGGTCACGTGGCCCTAGTGGTTCAATCACCTCTACACCCTCAATTCTATCCTGATTATTACAGAATACTAAATCCAGACAGGCTTTACCCCGTGTTGGTGCTTTAACATGCTGTGTTAAAAAACAGTCGCTGATTACTTCTAAAAACTTCTGCTCTTGTGCTCCTCCATCTGCAAGGTTATCCCAGTTAATATTTGGATAATTAAAGTCCCCCATGACTATAATATCCCCCTGTAAACTTGCCTTTTTGATATTACTAAAAGAAGTTGCACAACAGCATGTTTAAAATTTTTAGGCACCACTAGAGATTAAACTACTATTAATAATAGTAACAATAGAAGGACCCAAGGTAGAAAAGACCTCTTTAAGAAGTCAAGGAGGGACAACATCAAGGGGGAAGCCAGCTGGTTTCATAAATTAATAAATGAATACAGTATATTATGAGGAATAACATAATTTCCTAAGTGACTCAGGCGCCGCCACGAGTGGCAGCCATTCCAATAGCTCTGTATATGACTTTATCTTTTTACCTTTTTCTCTATTTTTCTCTATTTCACTGATCACTCCTACCACTTTCTTTTATGTGGACTCATTCTTTGGACACTTTTTACTACTTGGACATGGATTTTTACATGGCGAGACTCATCTATTTAGGTAGTCATCTTCAAGCGCTGAGAACAAAAGGCCCGTGCTGTTCAATATTTACCTGACGAGGTAAGAAGACGGTATCGTGGCAGCAGAGCCGGCGCTAAGCTAAAAGCTAAGAGCCTAGCGAGAAAGTGGCGATGCCTTTGGTGCCTTCTGTGATCCTGGGAAATGTGAACTCACTACCAAATAAGATCGACAAACTGGCTGCACTGGTGAAAAATGTCAGGACCTACAGAGAAGGCAGTTTGTTGTGTTTTAGTGAAACGTGGCTAACAACTACCATCCCAGATGCTAAAGTGGAGCTACCCGGGTTTAGCACAGTTAGATCGAACAGAGACGCAAATACCTGCGAGAATCGGAAAGGAGGGGGACTCACTCTCTATGTGAACACAAGGTGGTGCAACTCTTGACATGTAAAGATCAAAATTTCCACTTGCTGCAGGGACATCGAACTGTTGGCCATAAGTCTGCATCCTTATTACTCGCCCAGAGACTTTAGACACGTCATTGTTGTTATTGTTTACATCCCTCCTCAGGTTTGGGCATGGAGATGATGGGTGACATTATCCATTCCGCTGTTGCCAAACTACAAATGCAGCACACCGAGGTGCTTGTGTTAATCGCTGGAGACTTTAACCATGTGACGCATTACAAAACATTACCTGCCTTCTACCAGTATGTGGATTGTAACACCCGGGGAAATAGGACTATTGACCTACTGTATGCAAACGTTAAAGATGCATACAGCGCAACCCCGCTGCCTGTGCTAGGGAAAGCAGATCATAACCTTGTTCTACAAACTAAGAGTGAGGGCACTACCTACAACCACATGCTCATTCAGTAAGTGGTCCCCAGAGGCAGAGCAGGCTCTGAGAGACTGGAACTATGGACTGGGATATCCTGCAGGGGTCACATAGTAAGAACATTGAGGAGGCCTAACCCACTCTCACCTCGGAGTACTGCACCCTCCACCCATCCTTCTTCTGATACCAGCATAGGAGAGAGTTTTCCCCCACCCACAATTATAGCAGCCCAGGTAAGCAGAGAGCTGAGGAGACTTCGTGCCAGCAAAGCAGAGGGCCTGTGCGTTGGAGCTGGGGACTCCTCTACAGCAAATCTTCAACCTGAGCCTGGAACAGGGGAGAGTCCCGAGGCTTTGGAAAACATCTTCAGTCACCCCAGTCCCAAAGGTATCACGTCCTAGTGAGCTGAATGACTTCCGGCCTATCGTTCTGATGTCACGTGATGAAGACCATGGAACAGCTGCTGCTTCACCACCTGAGGCCACAGGTCTGCCGCACCCTCAACCCTCTGCAGTTTGCATACCAGGAGAAGGTGGGAGCGGAGGATACCATCATCTATATGCTACACTGATCCCTCTCCCTCTTGGACAGAGGCAGTGGTGCTGTAAGAATTATGTTTCTGGACTTCTCTAGCGCCTTCAACACCATCCAACCTCTGCTCCTTATGGACAAGCTGACAGAGATGGGAGTAGATTCATACCTGATGGCATGGATCATGGACCATCTTATTGACAGACCTCAGTATGTGCATCTTGGGAACTGCAGGTCTGACATTGTGGTCAGCAACACAGGAGCGCCACAGTGGACTGTACTTTTTCTGTACCTTTTAGCCAACATACATCAGACTTCCAATACAACTCGGAGTCCTGCCACGTGCAAAAGTTCGCTGACGACACTGCTATCGTGGGCTACGTCAGGAGTGGGTAGGAAGAGTAGTATAGGAACCTAATCAAGGACTTTGTTAAATGGTGCGACTCAAACCACCTATAACTGAACACAAGCAAAACCAAGGAGCTGGTAGTGGATTTTAGGAGACCCAGGCCTCTCATGGACCCCATGATCATCTGAGGTGACTGTGTGCAGAGGGGGAGTGTAGCTGGATGATAAACTGGACAAGACTGCCAATACT
The DNA here is from genome assembly GCF_016835505.1 of Polypterus senegalus. Classification (NCBI taxonomy): domain Eukaryota; kingdom Metazoa; phylum Chordata; class Cladistia; order Polypteriformes; family Polypteridae; genus Polypterus; species Polypterus senegalus. Next base: position 230,927,217 of record NC_053157.1, on the reverse strand, counting down.
GATGCTCTGTGCAAGAGAGGCCAGAGCCGACTATACATCTGCAATAAGATGCTACAGATGTTCTATCAGACGGTTGTGGTGAGCACCTTCTTCTAAGCGGTGGTGTGCTGGGGAGGCAGCATAAAGAAGAAGGACGACTCACACCTGGACAAACTGGTGAGGAAGGCAGGCTCTATTGTAGGCACGGAGCTGTGCAGTTTGACATTCGTGGCAAAGTGGCGGGCGCTGAGCAGACTCATGTCAATCATGAAGAATCCACTGCATCCACTGAACAGGATCATCTCCAGACAGAGGAGCAGCTTCTATCTATCTATCTATCTATCTATCTATCTATCTATCTATCTATCTATCTATCTATCTATCTATCTATCTATCTATCTATCTATCTATCAAAGGGGGAGCCAGATGGCTTCATAAATAAATAACTAAATCAATACAGTATATTATGAGGAATAAATACAAACTGGTAAAGTGCTGGGGATTGAGGCTAACCCAATTAATGTCTAAAGGTTTAAAAGGAGAAACAGATTTGGTTCCTGGTGATTTCTGGCCACATTCTCACTGCTGAACCACTTTTTTAGCATCTTATGTCAGAGCTTCAGCCTCCTCATAAACTCGTCCAAAAATTAAAAGAACGTGTTTTTAATTACCTGCTGTTGCTTCTTTAGTTTCTTAGTTTCTTACTCATCGGTTCTTCTTAAATTTCATAAATTCCAGGTGAACTTCTTCTAAATTCTTTTTATCAGACCTTCACCATCAGCACCGTTCTCCATCTCCATACTTAACATTTGTTCTGCTTGTTTCCGTTGTCATTCTTTTGGACTAAAGTTGCATGTAACATTTTTAGTTTTTGTGGGTTTGGTCTTCACCACACAGCTCAACATGTTAGATATGCTTACAATGTATTTATTTATTTTTCTTTTCTCCTCTCATGTTTCAGGTTTTAATTAGGTTTTGGAGCAAGTAGATTTAGCTTTTGTTTTCAGTCATTTTGTTTCATTTCTCAGATCAGGACTGAAATTCTCAAAATGTTTTGTTCAATCTGCCCCTCATCTTCTCACTTGTGCACATCATAGAAGTAATGTCTCATTGTTTTGAAGAAACTGCAAATGTTTTGGCACATTCACACCGATGATTATGTACAAGTGTCTGCTGGGTCCTACATTATCAGTCGCTTATGTCATGACGTTCAAAAAGTTTTATACTGGTCTCTGTTGAATAGTCTTACCCCCCAAAACAATGAAGCATTAGTTCATCACATAAGTCATTACATTGGTTGAACTGTCATAATCTCTCAAGCATATTTTCTATAAATTTCTATTTGACTTTTTCAGTAAATGTGCCCTGAATTGGTGAATTGCTTTCAGGTGAATCTTGAATTCCACCATTGAAGGAGAATGTTTGAAGCGTCAGATCAACCGATGATCAGCCGGTCCTCTAAAGAGATCAGAGGGACATTTCATGAACCTTCAGTTGGAAAGCAGATATCAACAGAGCACAGCACAATGTTTGAGTTTCTGACAATGGAAGAACAACAGGAAATGAACAGCCATGAAGAAGAAGAGGAGCAAAGCTGTGTGGTGGAAGAGTCAGGAAGAAAAACAGAGGAAGAGGTAGAAGAGAACAAAGGGACAGGCACATTCCTAATATCATAAGGCCACAACTGTGCACCACGTTCTCAATCTTGGACATAAAATGGCAGAGGCTGGTCGTATGGTGCTGAATGTTGGGACAACAACCCTATCGTCAATCATTCAGACGTTTTGTGTAGTCGACAGGTATGTAATCTGACAATGAGCACTGCACTCTAATACTGTATACTTACTGTAATGCTTCATATTACAGTCAACTCCAGACCTTCTACCTGATAACAGTTAATAGAATAATGAGGGACCTGCTCACACCTGGCAATGGAACAGCTTGTCAGTCAAATGTCCAAATACTTTGAGCCCTTGAAAATGGGGGGCTATGCAGAAAAATATTGGTCATTCCTAAATGGCTCATACGAAATTTTAAGAAAACCCCTTAAATTGAAACTGAAAGTCTGCATTTCCATCACATAATAGTTGCTTTGTTTCAAATCTATTGTGGTGGTGTACAGGGCCAACATTATGAAAATCGTGTTCAAATCCTCTTGGGCCTGACTGAATAAAGACCTAATGAGACCTCACCTGGAGATCTGTGGGGGATCGTAGTCTCTACATTACAAAAACACAACCTTCATTGCATGTGAATTATTACAGTTGGTAGTGAAAGCCGAGTGCTAAATTTATTTTTTTGGTTTATTGTTACAGTTCTTCTCAATCACTTTGAACATTTCTCTAATCATCATTAATTTTCACAAAACAGTAAGCACCTTTTTAGAAACAATTCATACAAAGAGCAGCACACAATGGATTACCTGTGAAGTCCCTTAAAGTGCTCAAAATCCTTAGTTTATCTCTAAAATGTCAAAATTTAAGTTAATGAACATGTCGGCGCCATCAGAATGACAAGTCCTGTTGTCTTTGTTAAAATTTGTAGCCATGTCGTCAGTATCACAGTGCACTCTGGGAGGATTTCCTGATGTGAACTGTGGCTGAGGTTTTGACGTCAATGACTGAAGATGCTTAAGGCTGCACTTTTGTGTACGTATGGCAGATATCAACTCCAACAGTATAAAGTTACACCTGACTGTATGTGGGGGATTGACAGCAAGAGATTGGACAGGATTTACATTTACGCCTTTACTTATTGTACTCTAATTTGTTGACAGAACATATTGTTGTGGTTCAGAAAAGTAAAAGACAAGACTGTTTTATAGCACTATAGAGCATAACGGAGATAAATACAAAACTAGCAATGTAAGCACAGGAAACACCCCTTAGGCAGAACTGGACATGCAGCGCTGTATGGAGAATTACAGGGTGGTCTTTCTACACCCCCTGACATTCCTGTCTTCTGGGCCACAGATTCTCACGCACATCACAGCCGATATCCTCCTTTACAATGCGTGGAAAGAATCTTTAGGAAAGTCTAATTCAGCCTCTGCAGGTGTCTGCCATGATGTCCTCACCTGCTGCATCCATGACATCCAGCAGGTTTATCTGCGTCTGTGACTGGTAATAGTAAACCTGCCACCTCCATGATGAGTAGAACTCCTCAACTGGGTTAAGGAATGAAGAACAGGATGGGAGGAATTCCACCATGTAGTGGGCTGCAAACCATTTAGTGATGGTGCTTGAGTGATGGAAACGCACATTATCCCAAATTATCACATATTTTGGTAAATCTTCTTGAATCAGACCCCACTCATCATCAGGGGTGAGGTCCTTGTAGAGGGTGTCTAAGAAGAGGAGGAGATGCAGTGTGTTGTGTGGCCCTATAATGGGAATACGAGTTAGCACCCCATGCACTGAAGTATCAGCACACATGGTGATGGTCCCTCTATACTGGCCTGGGACATCAAAAGTAGCAAAAGTTGCAGAATGAATTCTGAAGTGTAGAGGGCGCTATACTGTCTGCTCAGATTCAGCCAACTGCTTCAAAACTGGGAGGACGACACTTCACAGTACAGATGGACAAGGAGCCAAAACATACTGGGAGAGCAAACCAAGTGATTTTCAACACAAAGTAGTGGAATATTCACCAATGGCCAAATCAATCAACTGGCCTTAACACAACTGGACATGTAAATCACTTACTGAAGACAAAACTGATGGCAGAACTCAATGAATAAGCAGCACCTTAAGACAGCTGCAGCACAGGCCTGGCAAAGCATCAGAAAGGTGTTCACCCAACACTTGGAGATGGCTGTGGGTTCAAACTTCAGGCAGTCATTGACGGCAAAGGACTTTCAACCAAAATTTGGAAAATGATCATTATATTCATGATTAGGTTAGTTT
>NC_053157.1:230892766-230922833 GCF_016835505.1 Polypterus senegalus | reverse complement strand
GCATTAACTTTCCCTTTGTGAGCTGCAGGAAGCTGTTTTGGAAAGTGAATAAGCTTTACTAAAATCGCTGTGATTACATCAGTAAATGAAACAAGAAAACTGTTGAGTGCAGAGTTGAAAGCTGTGGCGGGGCTTTGTGTCGGGGTCTGACAAACAGACACAGGTCCTTCAGCAGACAGGCTCACAGTGGTGCTTGTGGGATCGAGAAAGAAACACTTCTCTACCAGACTGAAACTGTGAGAAGAAAAATTGACTAGTCCGCCATTGACTTTACAAATATAGATGTATTTTTTAGTTGTTGTTAATTATCTCACGAGTCGCTATGATTTTAACGACAGAGACTTGCTGCTTCCTCAAAGCCTCCGCTGCTGCGCAGCCCTGCCTACTGAGAAACCTGACACCGGGTCATTTGCATACTGACAGTGATTGGATGTTTAGCCGGTGGAGCGTGAGTGGGGGATCTCTGCTGAATGCTGTGTGAGCTGCGCAAAAACAGAACACAAGGGAAAGAGCGAACAAGAGCGAATCAAGGTGAAACCTATCAGCTCATGTCTGCCTTTTCCTGTCGATCTTTCAGCTACTGTAGTAAATCTGGTTCATATACAGTTTGTGGGTAATCTATTATTTTCTTTCTCAACTTCTAAAAGTTTGATTTAAGGGGGCGGGATGTTTGTTTAAGGGGTAGGAGATAACATGTTGTTTCAGATGGCATAGCGTTAGCAGACTTGTTTTCTTGCTGTAAGTGTGACCGTGACTGGAGGTTTTGGCAGGCATTAAAAAGAATCGGCATCAGTACTGGTGATACTGGCACTGTGCTTACTTGATATCGGATCAATACCAAATTTTGCAGTATCGCACACCACTAAAGTACTCAGGCGCCATTTAAAGTATCAGGGGAATTCTCCCTTTATACACTAGATGGCAGTATTTCTCTTAACTGTTGCTCACCAGGTTATTCAGAAAATAATCTTGATATTTTAACTTGTGGGTATTCAGTTTTCCCTAATAAACAAGAACCCTTATTTTCCTCCCCTATCATAAAATATAAGATCTGATTGATTTGATTGAAATTCACACAATCACACAAACATCCAGAAGACTTTAGTAAAAGTGCATTGGCAGAGAAGAAACGTAAGGAGTTCACCTTAAACAAGGCAGAAACAACACTGGGAAGGTCAGTTAACTTGGTGGAGATTCACACTGCAAGGTTTATGATTCCTCCATAATGACAGCCACTTACTTCAGCTCAGGGTGAGAGAGGACATGGGCAGCATGGGGTGCATGGCAGGAACCAACCTTGGAAGGGATGCCAGTCCATTACAGGACACACTTGGCCTTCACCAGTTTAGAGCTGCCAGGGAACTGGCCAAGTGTGTGGGAGGTAGGAGGAAACCTGAAGGAGCAAAAAAGAAAACATCAAATGCTGGGGAGCTGCTCAGGATTAGCAATGAACCCTCCAAAGACACGAAGAGAACAAAGTGTGAGTGGGATAAACCTGTGAGAGTGTCAGATGGATTTTAAGTGAACACCCCTGAGTATAGGGCCATCAGGGCCAGCTGCTTGTAATCCAGAAAAGTCACTCTGGAAATGGACTGGAAGTTGAGATGTCAAAATACCAGAAGTTTAGGATCTGATATCAATACCGGTGACATTAATCAAAAGTAACTGGTAGTTTACAAGCACATCATTCTCTGTCATTTATAAGTGAGATCAAAACTCCAATGAGGGCCCAATGCAGACCTCTAAACTGGCCCACCCCATCTCTCTCTGAGCATACATTAATGTAGACTTGCTGGAGAGTCCAAAGGGGATGCTCCTCATATGGATGACCTTTGATTGTGAGGCAGAGCAGCGAGACACGCATGCATGTGGGCTCAGGGAACAAAGCAGCGGTGAGACGGAAGGGGTGCTGGAGGGAGTTATCGGTCATTCGCTTCAAAAAACGATTTGGTATCAAAATGGAAATCCAAGAGCTGATATCGATACCAAGTCAAAAGTTTATTACCGAACCAACACTAATGTGTAATAATATAGCATGACATCAGCTAATATCTCACATTTGAAGTAATAATCTTACCTGCAGAAGAAAACAGACCAACAAGTTTTAGTGTTTTACATGATATTTTTTATCATTTTATTCAAATCAAACTCCAGATATCCTTAATTTAGAGAAGCATTAAGATACAGGCCATTGATACATGATCATTTAATCCTTTTATAATAAGGAGATGTGCTGCTGCAGACCGTGAGAAGCTCCATTGTGGAGGCAGTTCATCCATCATAACTGCTGCTACACCTTAGGCAGCAGTGCTAATCTTTACTTTGTAAGACATCTAAGGTGGGTCCTGAGACTGCAGCAGTTTATATTCAGAGCATTTGGTCATAAGTGACGTGGTGACGTGGTGTCAGATGCTCTGTCTTGTTCCTCAGTACCCCAGTTAGTGGTATGTGTGGCTGTCGTGTCAAACCAGCGTCTTGATTGGCCATTTAACATGCAGGTTGTTGTTAAAGCCTGGAGGGTTAGTCGTGTTTGTGGGAAGGGATGCTGAAGACTTAAGGGTCGCATACAGATCATGGAATTTCAAGGAGTTCCATATTGTGTAGTGCCATCAAAATTAAAGTACACTCAGTGTCAGCTGGTAGTTCCTGAATCACATGCCCCCAAGCTCCTACAATATTACCATGATAGCCCTTATGGTGGACACCTTAGATGTACGAAGACCTTGAATTAAATCTTAGTAGTGGAATGGTGGCCAACTATCCACAAAGATGTTTGTCCCCATATTTAAAAAGCTTAATTTATCAACAATGCAGACACTCACCTGCTTAGCCAAGAAGTTGTTTCTGAACAGTTGACTGCCCATACTAGCTCATGATATTGGTGTAGACCTTGAGTAAGATCCCTTTCAGGTAGTGGCACCACTAATGCACCAACCAAATCATGCTTAGCATTTCTTTACTGGGGTGGAGTAGTTCAGCTGAGGTTCACAAAGACATCTGGGGACACAGTGTGTTAAACACACAATATTTACACATTACAGATGTGTAGTGCTGGTACACAATTCTAGTGGTTACGGTAAATTTACAAGATGTGCCAGTCTGACATCTGCCACTGCTAGAGTATTCCATGTTTGATGTTTGAGTTACACAGATTCAGTTAGAACTGGCCCAGCATTAAATGAAGTTAAGACAGCTTTACCATTTAATATGAAAGATGTGTTAACACAAACTCCAGTAAAGCAGAACTCTTGTGACCTTTGACATTGAGCAGTCGTTTGTCTGTAATCATCTGTGAAAGCCAAGCCAACTCTCTCAAGACTGTCTCATTCAGCAGCTGGAGGTCCTCCAGATTTAAAACGAGTTCAGACTCAATGTACGCCTCTTCAGATGGCTATTAATTTGCACATGTATCAGTTTATGTTTAACCCAGTACCAGGGGCTTAACAAACCTGTGTGACTCTTCATGCCGGTTTTTAGCCCAATAAATTGGCAGGGTTACGTCACAAAGGTCATCCAGTGTAAAATTTTGCCTGATCAGCAATACACATTTCCATACTGGATCAGTCGAGCCCCAGGTTAACAAAGACTACCACCAGTACTGTTAGTCATCAGGGTGCTGTTAGAAATTGGGCTACTGTTTGTCGAAGAAGGAGAAGAAGAGGGGGGAGACATGTCCGGAGGAAAATGGAGAGGAGGAAGGTAAAGAGAGCAGAACTGAAGGTAGGAACTTTGAATGTTGTCAGTATGACTGGTAAGGAGAGAGACAGCAGATATGATGGAGAGAAGGAAGGTTGATATATTCTGCGTGCAAGAGACTAAATGGAAGGGGAGTAAGGCCAGGTGGATCAGAGGTGGATTCAAATTGTTCAATCATGGTGTGGATAGGAGGAGAAATAGACTCAGGGTTATTCTGAAGGAACAGTATGTCAAGAGTGTTTTGGAGGTGAAAACAGTGTCAGACAGGAGAGCACAGGAGATAAGGCGCAAGGTAAAGAGAGATGTGTCGAAGGCTAAAGAAAAGGGGTTTGATGAGTTGTATGAGAGGTTGGACACTAAGGAGGGAGAGAAGGACCTGTACCAATTGACTAGACAGAGGGACCGAGCTGGGAAAGATGTGTAGTAGGTTAGGGTGATATAGGATAAAGATGGAAACGTACTCACAAGCAAGGAGAGTGAGGTGAGCAGATGGAAAGAGTACTTTGAGGGGATGACAAATAAAGAGAATGAGAAAAAGAGAATGTTGAATGATGTGGAGATAGTGAATCAGTAAGTGCACCGTATTACCATGGAGGAAGTAAGGACAGCTATGAAGAGGATGAAGAATGGAAAGGCTGTTGGTCCAGATGACACACCTGTTGAAGCATGGAGGTGTTTAGAAGAGATGGCAGTGAAGTTATTAGCCAGATTGTTTAAAAGAATCTTGGAAAGTGAGAGGATGCCTGATGAGTTGAAAAGAAGTGTTATGGTGTTGATATTTAGGAATTTTGGGGATGTGAAGAGCTGTAGTAACTACAGGGGGATAAAATTGAAGAGCCACAGCATGAAGTTATAAGAAAGAGTAGTGCAAGCTCGGTTAAGAAGGGAGGTGACGATAAGTGAGTAGCAGTGTGGTTTCATGCCAAAAAAGAGCACCACAGATGTGTTGTTTTCTTTGAGGGTGTTAATGGAGAAGTAGAAAGAAGGCCAGAAGGAGTTGCATTGCGTCTTTGTGGACCTGGAGAAAGCATATGACAGGGTGACTGAGAGGAGTTGTGGTATTGTATGAGGAAGTCGTGAGCGGTAGAGAAGTACGTAAGAGTTGTACAGTGTGATAAGACAGCCCCCGGGCACAGACAGACAGACACCGAATGAGATGGTGGGAATTTTTGGATAAGGGTGCTAAGAATGGAAGTGCCAGGCAAGAGGAAAAGACGAAGGCCTAAGAGAAGGTTTATGGATGTGGTGAGAGAGGACATGCAGATGATGGGTGTGACAGGAAGATATGGAAACAGATGATCCAGTGTGTGGACCCCTAACTGGAGCAGCCAATAGAAGATTATTATTATTATTATTATTATTATTATTATTATTATTATTATTATCAACATCGCTATTTGATTAAACTTACATCACACTTGACATGAGCACACGGGAAAGGCATTGTGTAGGCTAAACAACGTTGCTGAGCGGGAGTGAGCGCCCAAGTGTGCCCGTGACTGACAGGGAAGGGGGAAATGGTGTGTAAACGCACAAGCACCAAGGCATGTATTAATGATTATGATTTATTGTGTCGCACCAAACTCCACAGGACGGCGACATATTACCAACGATTCAACCCACTTGCAGAATATTTCCAAGCCACACCTTGCAGAATTGAGACGACAGCACTTCAATATAAACTTATCGACAGTGATTCGCCATGCCGCCACCGACACAATATAAATATGGCTAAATCGAAAAGTGAGCATCCTAAAATATATATTTATAAAAAAAAACACAATTAAAAGACAGTGAAACAGGCTGGCCGAGTGGGTCCATTGGGCACCAGTTACTAAACCCCTGAGGTGACGATAACTCGACTTACTCGGACTCCTTTATGTAGACTATATTGTCACATCTAATCAGGGCTTGGCCATGAAGACACAGTCTTTCTTTTATCATGGAATGTACATTTGCATTAATAAATAAAAGGAGTTCATTGCTAAAAATAATAATAATAATAATGAAAGATGCAAATGACGTAAACACTGCCATTTACTGGACAAATGTAGGATCTTTTAAAACGTTTTCTTTATTCTTAAAACTGTCCCTTTTTGAATAAAGCAATATGAATTAATGATTATGAAACGCGACAAAGTTGTAAATCGCACTGATAGCAGAAAAAAATTTTTGAAGATCATGTAAAAGCATGGATGCCAATGAAAATTCATCACCATGGTGTGTGGTAGTTCATTATTTTATGCAGGCTAACATTCAGGACAATGGTGACAAAAAGCAGTCCTTCACTGTCTTAAATGGGGTTAAGCAGGGCTGCGTATCTCGGAGCTGATGTTGTTCAGCCTGATGTCCTCAAACAAGACGACTGATGCTTTTAAAGACTATAATGTTGGCATTGGCATTAGTTACCACACAAATGGGCAACTGATCAACCTGAGGAGGTTTCACAAAATAAAGTAACTTTAGGACAGACACCATCAGAGGATTCCTCCAGATCATAACTGAGGCATCAATTCTGGTTAAAAGGCTGATAAGCAGAGCAATTCGTTAAGATCTCTGATGAATGAACTGACTTTGGAATTTTCATTAACAATAAGAAGACTGAAGTAATGTATCAGCCTGCACCAGGGACACCATATGTTTAACTAAACTTTATAATCAGCAGTCAAAGACTCAGTTTGGAGATCGGGTTCATGTAACCTTGGCAGCACACAGTCCCAGGGCACTGGCATTGATGACGATGTAAACATCAGGACCACTAAAGCGAGTGTAGCTTCGGGCAGACTTCATGTAACATCTGAAGCAGAAGAGGTGTAAGCCCAGCGATGAAGCTGAAGGTTCTCAAACACCATGTCGATTGATGCTTTCAAAGACTATAATGTAGGCATTGGCATTAGTTACCATGTTAGTAAGGCCACCGATGCAGCTGAAGGTGTTTAGGATTGTAGTGCTCCACACATTTCTTTACACCTGTAAGATGTGGAAGGGTGTACCAAGGGATTGAACTATTCCCAAAAATTGTCCTTCATGTTAAGTGGCAGAATAGAATTCCAAACACTGAAATTTTTGTCAAGGCTGACCTGTCCACCATTACTGGAACTGTATCAGGATTGTTTATAGGATGAAACCCTGGCTGTGCAGACAAACAGATTGTGGGTTGAGGTGTGTAGTGAAACGAGTTAGGGGGGTGTTGATGGTTTTAATTGTAAACCCCTTTAGTGTTTTTATCGATTTTGGTACAACCCGTTACAACTCTGGTCGGTGCCGGACACACACGTGAAAGTGTGCAGTGAGGTGAATTGATTACAAGTCATCAGCAGTGCAGGAATCAGAAGACACCAGCAGAGCATGAAGTGGAGTTAAAGGGAGTGGGGTCAGTGCAGAGGGGGTGCTTTGGTCATATCTGGAGAAAAGAGAGCACATTCTCTGGTTTGGAAATGTAACAGCAAGGAGGACGAGTTGGAGAATTGTGATGATTAATGGTGACTTGGAGGGTTCAGTAGAAATGGGCAGAATATTCAGTAACGGCGCCATTCTGTGTATTTTTGAAAACAGAAAAAAATGTGACAAGTAGCCTTTGGTTCCCTCACAGACTGTTTTTGGCATTGAGGAATTCATAAATCGGTTATTTCAGCTTTACATTCTTAGCTGACATATTTTAAAATTAGACTCAAAAAATTAGTAGAAACAATTTTCTTTATTTTGATGATTGGTGACAAAATAGGATTCACAGGCTTTACTATCGAGTACATGATAGGTTTACATTTTTAGGCTGTGTTTAGAAATTTAAAAAAAATGCATGTAGCATGCTAGAAGTTTCAGCTTTTCTTTCTTTGATGTGTTTGGTGAACACATAACTCACCTGATAAATACCATCTGACAATCTGAATTCACTAATTTTATTAGTCTGTCTAAAGTTACTGACATTGCCTTATAAGTATTTTTTGATGTTACTTTAGAGATTAATTTTTATGACATTTCTGTCATAATGAGGGATACTCTTGTTCTCCTTTACAGTTTCTAGCAATTGTTTTATAAATCAGACATTAACTTCAATTCATCAGCCTACCCTTTCACCAACATACCCTCTGAGGTAGATGGGAGCGTCTTCTGCCTCCTGAAGTCTCTGAGCAGCTCCTTCCTTGGCTTTACTGACATTACTGGTCAGATTGTGGACCTCAAACCACTAAGTCAGCAGACAGACCTCTTTTCTCTAAGCTGTCTTGTCATCAAGACCTGTGATGTCGGTGTCATCAGCAAATGTAATAATGGAGTTGGAGCCGTCTCTGGTTACACAGTCTTAGGTTTAAAAAAAGAGGACAGTGCTAAGCACACAACCCTGTTGTTATGGAGTGGAGTCTATAAATGGCAAAATGAGTGTCATACCTCCACAAAAAGCCCAAGAAGCCGGCCATACCGTGACTGACCGGCAGAGAAATGGTTCACTTACAGTAAGCTCCGCCAGTCCGTAAAAGTTACCTGTTGGTTTCAAGCTCCAAAAATGGGAAGCTGGTAAAAGAAAATGTCCAGAGATATTATAAAGCTCTACAAGAGAGAGGATAACCATCAGCACCCGACCCTGGGTATATTGAGAAGTTTACTGGTCAAAAAAAATAAATAAATAAAGTGAAATAAAATAATACAAAAAATGTGTAAAGTAATAAAATACTTAAAAATAAAATAAATAATAATGCTGTGTGACAGTTTTATTAATCATTGTTCAGTCATAATTTCCTGTATTTTATCGCTTTGTTTCATTATTGATTGTTTTGTCCAATTTTTCTAAGTGTTTTCCTTAAGTGATTTAAGTCTTTGAATCTTTTTTGTAATTTGTTTAGAAATTTTATTTAATTTGTATTTCTGTTATTTTGTTTGCTAGTCAGAGTAGACGTTGCTGCTGTGCTGCTTACCCAAGACCCCACCAAGGCAGTGGTGTGAGACCCCCATGGTGCGTCTCGTTCTGCTCCTGTTGTTGATCTCTCTCTTCAGGGTGGGATTTTGATGTTTTCTGGTTTGCTGTTTTTGATCTTTGCCTTTGCATTTTCCATTTTAAAACTGTTTACTTTTTTGAAGTGAATGTTGTATTTCCATATGTTTTAACATTTTTGGGTATTAATTAATTAATTAATTAATTAATTGATTGATTGATTAATTAATTAATTAATTAATTAATTAATATTTTCTCAATACTTTACAAAATTATGAACCTTTTTGACTTCATTTAATTTATAAAATATAATAAATATAATTTAGAAATGTAGAGCTTTATTATATTGAGCCAGGTGTTTTATGGTGTCCTCTCCCTTTCAGTGGTTTTGTGATATTCAGGGTTTGTTTGAAGTGTGCAGGCCTTAAATCACAGCATGCTATTATTTGGGAGTTTTCCATCTCTGCTTCAAAATCTGAAAACATTGACTTCTGGAATTTAACCATAATGCTTTGAATTGTTTTTTCAATATGAACCCCTTCTAAAATGTCTAATTTGTTCTTTATTAGTGTGGTTACAACTGAGAATTAAAAAAATAAATCACATTTCTTACAATGAATATGACAAAATAAAAACCTTGAATGTAAAATAACTGATAAACTTGAATATGAATATGGGATTTGGTCTTAAATGTGTGTACCCTGACAATATAATTACGCATAATTTGATTTTGATGTCTAACATTAGGGCCTCAAAGGATTTGTCCAGCAGAGATTTGTCCAGCAGTCCAAGAGAGATCTTTTAGTTTCCGTACTCAAACTTTACTGATAAACAGACAATCGTCATGTGAGGCTGTGAAAGGCAGAGGATGGTTTTGTTCTGTTTGACTGAGTGTTGATGATGACTACCTCTTCATTAAAATCAGCCCTGTTAGCAGATAAGCCTCAGTGAAGAACGTCCTTCAACAACCACATGTCAGTGAATGTCCTACAAGGAAACACAAATATAACTGAAGGGGTTTGGACACAGATATCAACAGCCTTTGAATCTTGCCGACTACTCCAATCCTGTTTCTTGGATCTAATCAAGTAAAGTGAGAACTGAAATAATTGTTGAGAGCTGCCTGTGGTATTTGATAGTCTAATAAAACTCTTAAACAGTAAGTGGCCTGATATCGCGCCGTCAAGAGTTCAGAAATGTTTTAAAACACCTTCTGCCGCATCATAAAGATGAACTATGCCACACACCTCGTTTGATAGCCACAGGTGTCTACTTCACACTCATAGTGATCACATTGTTAGAGTAGGAACAGCTGACATCTTAATCTGGCAGGAAATCATACGTTCTGCTGCGTCGTACTCCAACAACCAGAGAAATCAAACCAGCCTAGATATTTTTCTGCGCAAGAAATACCAAAGTGACATTCATCACTCAAAAGGTCTCGACCAGTAGATTTCAAATGATGCCTTGAAACTCCACTACAACGGAGCATAGGGTGACCTCATGTCAAACACTGGAACAACCGTCACATCACGCTTGTGAATTTCATGTGCTCTTCCATATAACTCCACAACACAACAGCAAAAATATACAAGTAACATGTCAGCACTTACAGCAGATACTCCTGGTCAAAACGAGCCCTGACATACGTATGCGCTATGAAACACCTGGTAATTCTGGATGGCACTGGCTGAGTGGGTCACACCATCACAAATATCACAACATTGGATAGCGGAGACTGAGACGATTCCATCGACACCAAATAAGGTCTCATGTTTAAACAACGGGCCTGCCGTGTCTTTGTATAAAGAAGTCCATCTCACCAGTCAAGTGGGAATTTTCTGTGTTGTTGTATAAAACTTCATGAAGCAACCGTGAATACAAACAACTTATATATCAACATTTACAGAAGAGTCTGATGAATTACACGAGCCTAAGCACCTCACCGTGTGATTCAGTGTCCATGAGATATTCACCTGAAAACAGCATGTGCCCACCGGAGACTGGCATCAAGCAGCATCTGCTTCCAGGTGGGTTACTGTGGCTCAGTGGGTCGAGCCCTGGAAAGCTTTATACCATTTGATATCTGTGACTGAGACGTCTCCAATGACATATGACATGCCCACATTTGGAAAATGAAGGTTAGAACATTTTATTGTTAGTGTTTGTGTGTGTGTATACGTGAGAAATTATTTATACTTGATATAAATATTTGATATTATTTTAATATACATTTTACATTATTTATATTTATATTGTGGGCATCCCTGCCTTAATAGTTTCTGGAAGTGAGAGGGCTGCCCGTGGTGCCAATTGCTGTAACATTTTACTTCTTTGTGTTGTCAGCATGAAGCTTTTCACAGGTACAGTTGACATGTCTGGGAACACAGCAGAGGTGACAAATCTGACCTGTCATTGCTTGAATTTGAAATATACTGCATTTTATAAAAAAAACATGGGAAAATCACAGTGTCTGTCTAAGGTGTTTTATTTTTTTGTAATTTGCCATCAGTGTCAGTGTAATGGAAAGTTGAAATTTGACACAAACACAAATTCTTTCACATTTGAGAAGTTATCTGTGAAGTTTTAGTGAAAAATCACCGTCCTTCCTTTATATATTGGAAAATAAGGCTTTATTATGGTGATAATCAGAGAATGAGAGTCAGACAAGAAGACAAAGAGGCAGGCAGGTTTTTATTTTGCTTGCACTTCTTTATTTTACTTAGAAGACATTCTTTTAATTCTTCTTTTTTGAAAATGACTGGTCTGGGAGGGTCGTTTTGGGCTAAAAGAGAAACAGACAATTAATGAATTAGTAAAAAAAGGTACATTTTTATAGGACATTTTATAGGAGACTTCTGAGACTCTCATGTGAGTTCAGTGACATTGTTAAATAATAGAAATAGATGAAAGAGAAGGCCCTGCTGCAGTGTGCCATCAAAGAGCTGGTGAAGGAATCAAACACAGGTGGACGTGTAAGATTCCTGTCCTTTTAAAAAGCCCCCTCTTTTGTCATACTAACTTTAAACAGAACTGTATTAAAATTATAATAACAGGAGCTAAGAAGGAAGGACAAGTTTTCAAGAATGGGAAATCCTCACTCCTTAAACTCACGACACACCTGTGGGATCCACAAATGGTCAGTCAGCCCTCCATTCAGTCAAACATTTACCTCTGTAGGCTAAACATGCTTACCGATTTATTGAGGACCAGAAAAATCATCTTCAACGTGCAAATCCAAATAGTCCTCCATATCCAAAATGACATTCCAATCCTGCAAGCTGACTGTGAGGATGAAATGAAGATGACAAGTCAAGATTTCCATCCATTTCTTTTTCTGCTCTTCATGGGTGAGATGCTTTCTACTTCTAGGACAACTGGCATAGTAAACAGTTGAATTTTGCTCTCATCTTGTAAAGTAGCACATTATGCAGGTCAGGACCTTAAGTTTAAATAAAAAGAAAGAAAGAAAGAAAGAAAGAGATTTATGGCCACCCTAGAGTCCTTCCTCCTATAGCTCAGTGCACCTTTGTGTGTGAAGCTCATTGAAACAGCAGGCGGCCATTAAAGCCTCCTTCATTCACATCTCACTGACTGGCCTGCTGTGCCCATTTCAGGATGGAGGCTCAGGGGGGTCTCTATGAGTGAAGTGAACACTGTGGCCCACCACACAAACACACACACACACATTTCATGGACTTCAGCTGCTCATCTGCCCCCTAATTCTCATCCTGTTTGTCTGAAGGTTTAAAGAGAGCAACTGAAGAATAGCAAAGGTCCCTTTTTATTATGAATTTCTTCTTATTACAAATGTAGGCAGCACAAATAACAAGAGGAATTCACTTTTTACAAAATGACAACCTTGGATTGAACATCTGAACACTCACCAGATTCAAAGCACAGATAAACCCTTCAAAGTTTAAGACACTCCTGCCCTGAGACCACTGCTATGGAGCTTTGTATTCATTTAATGAAAAAGAATAACATAAAGGAGATAATATCTAGTGGAGGAATAAGAGGGTGAGGTAGAAATGGCTTATATCAACACATAAACTGATTCAGAGGATGTGAAGAAGGACGACTGTAAACACAAATCACTACTTGTGAGAGACCACCAGGGCTAACGATAAGAGAAAACAAAGTGGAAGACATCTTAAAGTGTTCAGTGACAGGTGCCCAGTGGAGTCAACGCTCAATGGCTGCACCACATCCTGAAATGACACCTGCACAGCTCAAGAGTGTAAAGCCCTGCAGAGGGCACTGAAGGTGGCACAGAACATCAATGGCACCCAGCTGAGCTGCCTTATCTCGTACACAACACTCGCTGTCTTAGAAAGTCAAACAGGATCATTAAGGACCTCGGCCATCCTGCACAGCTGCTTTTCCTGCTCATCCCTTCAGAGCCTTTGGCACTCGCACATCTTATCTAGTGAGTCACTTGTAAAGTTTCAGATTAGCATTTTATCTGTGAATTTGTCACAACGCTCTGCGCCTGCACCAGTGAAGAGCGAAATACAGAAATCAACTGAATTGATTTGAACTGAACTGGGAGATTGAGGGACAGTTTCAGTCCAGAATCTGTAAAGATGTTAAGTAGTCAATCAGAAGAACAAAAACTGTATAAATATATGGTGTTAATGTGATAGATAGATAGATAGATAGATAGATAGATAGATAGATAGATAGATAGATAGATAGATAGATAGATAGATAGATAGATAGATAGATAGATACTTTATTAATCCCAAGGGGAAATTCATGTGTATTTGTTTTGTACTATTTAATTATTTGTACTTATATTGAATTGAATAAGAATTTCATTGTACTATGTACACATGACAGTAAAATTAACTTGATTTGATATCCACCTATCCATCCATTATCCAACCCACTATATCCTAACTACAGGGTCACGGGGGTCTGCTGTAGCCAATCCCAGCCAACACAGGGTGCAAGGCAGGAGACAAACCCCGGGCAGGGCGCTAGCCCACCACAAGGCACATACACCCACACACCAAGCCCACACTATGGACAATTTAGAATCACCAATGCACCTAACCTGCATGTCTTTGGACTGTGAGAGGAAACCGGTGCACCCAAAGTAAACCCTCGCAGACAAGGGGAGAACATGCAAACTCAATGCAGGGAGGACCCTGGAAGCAAACCCAGGTCTCCTTACTGCGAAGCAGCAGCTCTACCACTGCGCCACCGTGCCGCCCTGCTTTGACATAATTAGGGTCATTTTAAAACATCAAACATCTCTAAAATCAGACACTGGCCGATAGTTTGAAAGGGCAGCTGCTGAATTCAGGATAACAAGACACAAAGTTTAAAAGCGAATTCATAATGAAATCCAATCATTCACTCCACCTTTCAGACTCTGTGCTTTACTATTTACTACATCATTTTGTATTCACATCATGTTTGTGTTAAGGACAAATAGTTCAAAAGAGACACTTAAAGTAAAAAGAGCAGCTGCTCAGGGACCGCAAACCTCCATAATATCCGACATAAAGGCAGTGATTGTGTTGTCTGTCGATTCATTGATGGCTACGGATAAATAATCAGCTGTGCTGACTCCATCTATCATCAGACTTTGGATTTCCTCTGCCAATACGTGAACTCAACAAGCAGGAACCGGTTTCATGTCTTCATAAATTTTATCCATTAATTTATCACTCGCCATCTCTAGTAAATGCCTACAACAGACTCTTTGAGTTCCACCATTCAGTAAAGACTTTATTATTCTTAGCCAATATTCATGTAACATGGAGGGAAGAGGTTGTTGCTCAGTGTTGGTGAGTCAGTGAATGGCTGGTTGTTTTCCTGCCTTGACCACAACTCACTTCTAGATCTCGATTTTCCTGCACTGGGCCTATAACTGTGGTGGATAAAAGAAGATTTCTGCTCCAAAACTGAATGGACACGGAGCTCTGTGGACACAGTCGAGGACAGAGGTTGTGCCCCCTGTTGTGTGTGCCATTGTGTGTACGGCGCTGCACTCCACTCCTCTCTGAACACGTCCATGTTTTGTTGTCTGGTGCCTGAACAGTCGATGTGCACAGACGCACAGGACACAACATCTGGAGACACGCGGTCACAGACCTAACTGTGTAAAATGACTGCTGACAAAATTTATATAACATGGATCCTTGTGGCTACACAGACAAGCAAAGTATAAAGATTCTCTACTGTCTTAGTTTCAAGGGAGGAAACGTTTTAGTTAATTATAGGAGTTTATCTCTACTTTAATATAAATAAGAAATGACAAGTGAATTAATTGTGATGAGTCTCTCACAAACCAGAGCGATCAGAGAAAGAACTGACAAAAATTCTACAGCAGCACATTCTCCATTCTACTCACACAGACTTTGAGGAATATGCTTTAGCTTTTAAGGCTGTGGACGGTTCCTCCTCTGAGATACAATTCTGAAAAGTAAGGACAAAATGTATAATGTGGCTTTAGTAACTGTAAAATTGATTTCACATGAACTTCTGACAAGAAATTTAGATGCATAAAGAAAGAAAAAGAAAAGAAAAAGGTTTTGTAAACACACTTCAGTTCAAATGTCAAAAATCAAACTCACAGCCACTGGCAGAGAGCACAGGCACAGCAGAACCAGCAAGGTGGCGAGTCTCATGGTGGGGCTGACACTGAGATATCTGTTGTGATCAACAGCAAGACCTCCTTATATACAGTAGCAGATCAGGTAGGGTGGGACAGGACTACAGGGTGGGGATGAGGACAACTGGGGAGGAAAGAAAATTCAATTCAGATTTTGTTTGACTTGGAAGAAGGACAAGAAGAAACTTCAATCAAACCACAATCCACAAACCATAAACCGCAAAGGAGAGGTCATGAACTCTGCACAGGTTTTCCATTCAGAGAAAACGCTGGATTTTTGCATCAGAGTATGATGTGATTATTTTGTTTCAGATACATTCTGTTGAAAAAGTATTAAACCTAAACTTAAACCTAACCTAACCCCTAACCCTAACCAATATATCTCACATGTCAAGTGATAGTGAGCTCAGGTACTGTGCTATTTGGGGGCTGTGGAGAAACAGCTTACATCTCTTATTTCAGATGCTGTGTTTATGCTGGATGAGTTTCATCAGACTGAGTGGATAAAGCAGGAGGAGGACTGGAGAATTTTATGAATGTGCTTTGATGACAAAGGGAGCACAATATAATTAAAGCTAAACGTATGATCCAGGCATTGAATTGTGGACTGAATTCATCCACGTCACTGCCCAGGAAAGTAAGTGACATCATCCTGGATCACTCAGCAACAGAAATGATTCACTCTGTACCATCGTCTTTCTGATGCAATACAATACAATACCATTTATTTTTTGTATAGCCCAAAATCACACAAGAAGTGCCGCAATGGGCTTTAACAGGCCCTGCCTCCTGACAGCCCCCCAGCCTTGACTCTGTAAGAAGACAAGAAAAACTCCCCCAAAAAAAAACCCTTGTTGGAAAAAATGGAAGAAACCTCGGGAAAGGCTTTTCAAAGAGAGAGCCCTTTCCAGGTAGGCTGGATGTGCAGTGGGTATCAAAAAGAAGGGGGTCAATACAATACAATACAGTACAATACACAGATCAGAACAAATCCTCAATACAGTATAAAAATAAAAATATTTAAAGTAATGGAGTAGAATTTAACAGTAGATAATATCACATAATATGATTTGGATTATGAACCTTTCTTAATTATTCTGCATTCAAAGAAGGCCTGTTAGGCCTGTTCATTTTATAGTCACTGCTCTATGCAAATATTAATGACTTTAAATAGAAATCTGTGACACAATCCAAGCCGATCTGTCCTCATCTTAGTGCCACGTACAAGACAGTATTGACAGCAGCAGCTCTCTGTAATCCAAGACAGATGTTCTTATGTGTGATTATGGGGGAGTTAGTTTTAATCATATTTATTTTATTTATTTGTTTCTGTAATATTTTATTTTCCCCATGGGGACAAGTAAAGTATAATCTAATCTAATCTAATCTAATAAATCATCAAGTCTCTCTGATATGTCAAAGTAGCAAAATGTTAAAAGCAGAAAAGCTGTATCACCACATCATCTGAAATTAAAAACTTTCAAAGACTTTGTTTAATGTCTGAAGGTGTAAAAGGACACAAAGAGTTGGCTCCTGGTACTCTCTGAGCACATTTCGAAATGCTGAGACATTTTTTTATCTTCTTCTATTGGAGCTCCAGTGTCCGGCAGAAGCTCGTCCTGAAATGATAAGAAGTTGTCTTGTATCCACTAGTTACCTGCTGTTGCTTCTTTAGTTTATTTCTCAACTTCTCGTTCATTCGGCTGTCTTAAATTTCATAAAGCTTGTACATTCCAGGTGAACTTGTTCTGAATTGTTTTCAATATACCTTTGAACCAACACTGCTCTCCATATTGACTTGCAGATTTAGCTTTTGTTAATGTTTCCTTGCTTATTGTTAATTTTTGTCTTTTTCAACTCTGTCTTTGTTTCACCAGCACTGCCATTTTTTGGACCAGTTGTTATTGCTTGATCAGCAAATTACACTGAAGAGCTCAGCTAGTGATGTCACCATTCTGATGGCGTAAATGTCATGTCAAGCAATTCATAATCATCTGAATTTAAGGAGAAAACCAAAGAGATGATGAGCCTGTTTGCCTGTCCATGTTGAGAGTTCAGAGGAATGTGAAATCCAATCCATTCCTGATTCTCGTCACAGGGACATTGGAAGGCTTATGGTCTGTGAGATCGTTTGTGGGCTCCTCTGAGGTTTGTACCCCTTGTTTGCTGTTTTCATGCCAGTATTCCCCCTCAAACCTGATGGTATGTTCAGAGTCAGTTGTGTTTTTTACAATATATATTTTTTCTTCAGAAACTACACTCGTTAAAATAGTAAATGATTTGCGAGTGAATGCAGACAGAGGCCATTTATCTGTTCTCATCCTCTTAGATCTGAGTGCTGCATTTGACACCATTGATCATAATATTCTTAGAAATCGCCTTAGTCAATGGGTGGGCCTCTCTGACAGTGTCTTAAATTGGTTTGAATCCTACCTGACAGGGAGAAAATTCTTTGTGAGTTGTGGTAATCAAATCTCAAAGACACATGATATCCGATATGGTGTTCCACAAGGCTCTATCCTGGGTCCGCTGCTCTTCTCAATCTACATGCTTCCGTTAGGTCAGCTTATCTCAGGTTACAACGTGAGCTACCACAGCTATGCTGATGACACACAGCTGTACTTATTAATAGCACCTGTGACTCCGACTCTCTCGATTCACTAACACAATGTCTTACTGGTATTTCTGAATGGATGAATAGTAATTTTCTCAAACTAAATGAAGAGAAAACAAGAGAAGGCAATAATGGATTCAATGAGGTTATCAGAAATAAACTTGATGCATTAGGATTAAAAGTTAAGACGGAAATAAAAAACTTAGGGGTAACTGTTTACTGTAATCTGAATTTTAAATCGCATATTCATCAGACCACTAGGACAGCATTTTTTCACTTAAGAAACATAGCAAAAGTTATACCTCTTATATCATTGAAAGATGCTGAGAAATTAATTCACGCTTTTGTTTTCAGTCGACTAGATTACTGTAACGCACTCCTCTCAGGACTACCCAAAGAAGACATAAATCACTTGCAACGAGTGCAGAATGCAGCTGCTAGAATCCTAACTAGGAAAAGAAAATCCGAACACATTTCTCCAGTTTTGATGTCACTACACTGGTTACCTGTGTCATTCAGAAGTAACTTTAAAATACTGCTTATGGTTTACAAAGCCTTAAATAATCTCGCTCCATCTTATATATCGGAATGCCTGACACGTTATATTCCAAATCGTAACCTCAGATCCTCAAATGAGTGTCTCCTTAGAATTCCAAGAACAAAACTTAAAAGAAGTGGTGAGGCGGCCTTCTGCTGCTATGCACCTAAAATCTGGAATAGCCTGCCAATAGGAATTCGCCAGGCTGATACAGTAGAGCACTTTAAAACACTGCTGAAAACACATTACTTTAACATGGCCTTTTTATAACTTCACTTTAACTTAATCCTGATACTCTGTATGTTCAATTCATCATAATAACTATTCATGGTGGCTCTAAATTCCATACTGACCCCTACTCTCTCTTCTGTTCCTTTTACGGTTTCTTTGTGGTCGCGGCCTGTGCCACCACCACCTACTCAAAGCGTCATGATGCTCCAACATTGATGGACTGAAAGCCAGAAGTCTACGTGACCATCATCATCAAGTCCTTCCATGAAAACCCTAAATACAAAGAGGACTGTTTGATTTATGTTAGGCAGATTGCCCAGAGGGGACTGGGTGGTCTCTTGGTCTGGAATCCCTACAGATTTTATTTTTTTTCTCCAGCCTCTGGAGTTTTTTTTTTTGTTTCTTCTGTCCACCCTGGCCATCGGACCTTACTTATTCTATGTTAATTAATGTTGACTTATTTTTATTTTTATTGTGTCTTCTATTTTTCTATTCTTCATTTTGTAAAGCACTTTGAGCTACATTTTTTTGTATGAAAATGTGCTATACAAATAAATGTTGTTGGTTGTTGTTGTTGAGATTAGCATATTGTAGGAAAAATGGAGTCAAGGCTAAACATTAGGATACAGGGATACAGAGGAACATCACATCAGTAATTAAAAACCCTCAGAAAAGATTGACAAGATGGGACAGAATGAGATGTGACATTGTATGTGAGGAATAACATTCAGACTGAAATGAGTGATACTAAAGAAAGGAACATGTCAGAGTCACAGTAGGTCACATTAGTAAGGATCATATCACCAAGTGGTGAAGTTTCAAATAATTCTATTGTATCTGTTGCTATGCTACCTTCAGGCCGATGAGATTATCATCTGGTTCGGCTTTTAACTGCATATAAACCCATTGTCCAGAGGTTACCATTCACCACCAAGACCGTCCACACATGGACAATGGAGGCTAAGGAGGCTCTGAAGGAGGCCTTTGAAAACACTGACTGGATAACACTGTCTCTACAAAGACAGTGCATTGTTTCCCCAACAACAGATCATGGTTCCTAAAGTAACTGAAAGCCCTTCTGAATATGAAGAAGAGAGCCTTCAGGTCTGGAGACAAGGATAAAATCAAGAAGGTGCAGTTGAACTGAAGAAGCAGCTTCATGATGGGAAAGCCCACTACAGAGACTAACTTGAACACCAGTTACAACAAAACAATATTTGATATCAGTGCCAAAGAAAGGGCATTCCAGTGTTCCCAAGGACTTCGTACCAGTTCATCTTACTTCATATATCAAGAAGTCACTTGAGAGTCTTCTCCTTAAACAGCTATGAACTATGGGTTGAGCTGTGCATTGTCTGTGGTTTGTTTATCAGACACATACTGGTATGGAGGACACTCTCATCTCTACACTCCACAGAGTCTACTCCTACTTGGACCAAGCCGGCACCAGTGCGTCAGACTTATGTTCTTTGACTTATCCAGTGTTTTTAACACCATTCTGCCTCATCGCCTGGGAAAAACCTCAAGGCTTTGAATCTTGACAACCCAATAATCTCTTGGGTCAGAGACTACTTGACCAACAGAGAGCAGTTTGTGAGGCTGATGGACTGTGGGTCAGAAATGGAGGTTTGTAATACTGGAGCACCTCAGGGATCTGTCCTGACTCCCTTCCTGTTTACCCCTCTGCATAACAGACTTCCAGTACAACACCAGCGCTTGCCATCTACAGACATTCTTAGATGACTCCTCCATCATAGGCTGCATTAATAATGGAGATGTGTCAGACTACAGGAATACAAAGTCTTGTGTAGGAGAGAGAACAACCTTCAACTCAACATCAGCAAGACAAAAGAGCTGGTGGTGGACTTCAGACGTGCTAAGGAGCCTTTGAGATCAGTCACCATTCAGAGGGGGAACGTGGAAGTGGTGCAGAGCTACAAGTACCTGGGGGTTCACATGAACATCAAACTGGACTGGTCTGACAACACAGAGGATCTGGACAAGAAGGGCCTGAGCAGGCTGGACTTTAAAAGGAGACTCA
Organism: Polypterus senegalus; assembly: GCF_016835505.1. NCBI lineage: Eukaryota > Metazoa > Chordata > Cladistia > Polypteriformes > Polypteridae > Polypterus > Polypterus senegalus. The sequence continues at coordinate 230,902,161 of NC_053157.1, read as the reverse complement.
TTTCTTCAAATGTGTGCAGGAAGCTGCTGGAAATGTGCAACCAGTCCATTGTACTCACTGTTGTGGTCTACCCTTTGGATTCCCTGGGAAGCAAACTGAGCTCAAAAGAAGCACAACATCTGAATAAACTTATCAGGAAGCCTGCAACATCACAGGGTCAATGCTGAACACACTGGAAGCTGTTGTGGATACCATCATGAAAAATCCCCTCCATCCCCTCCAGGAGGCGCTCACTTGGAGTATATTTAGCCACAGGCTCACGAAGATAAGCAGCACCACTGGTGGTCTTTTCTGCCCATTGTTGTCAGGCAATCCAATATTTCCACCCAAAGTACTTCTTAAGGTTATTTTTGAAATAACAGTTTGAAATATCTGCACAAAGACCAGTTATTTATTTATTTATTTTGTTTACTTATTTATTTGTATTTACATATCAATTAATGAATTGGCTATATTATGTGGAAAACGAATGTTCTCTTTGTTCACTTGTACTAATTCATGTCTGAGAAGTAAGCTTTACTAAACCTTGTAATAGCATGTTTTGTCTTAGCAAACAGAAAAATATTTGTGCAAAGGACTCAAGGTCTGAGCAGTCCACACATGAGTCTGCCTTATCACGTTGTTCCTTAGCTTACATCTGAACACCATAACAAAACGGGCCAAGAAATCAAGTTTTACAAGGGACATTAAATGGATTGTGTATAATAAATATGGTTACTGTTATGCATTTTATAATGATATTAAATCACTCATTCTAGGGGTATAAAACGGGACCCCACCCAACAGACGGGGTTCAGAAGAGCCCTGACGCTGTCATGTATATCTGATTGTCTGCTTTTCTGAAACTCTTCTCACCGTTACTCTGAAAAATAAAGCTGCTTTATTAACCACACCTGCAGTCTGGTCTGGAGTTTTCGTCCACAGTTTTGGCGCCCAAACGTGGGGCAGGAGACGGCAGACGGCTCCTCATGCAGGATCGTCCAGAGGACCGTGCTGGAGCCGATTCCGGCTGGGTCGGGTCCAGCTTCGGTAAATGTAGGATTGGCCTGCCTTGGGCGTTTCCTGCGTGGGGAGTCCCTGACCTCCTCCTAGCCGATACAAGGCACGACTTGACGGGCATTTCCAGGCAGGTGGATGGGTAGAGTGAGTAGATCGGGGGATTCCTGTTAGTTGAGTTTCACTGGTGTGCTAGAAGTAATATGAATATAGAAAGAAAAAGAATAAAAGCATATGCAAAATAAAGAATAAGAGAGCATACTGTATCGACCCATAGGAGGGTTCTAAGGACTCACGGAAGGTGATTTGGGACCCTACGGAAAACAGCACCGTGTAAATGTTAGCTAGTCATCTCTGTGAAGTGGATTAGAAAGGGGTGATTGGCACACTCTTAAAAAAATTTGAGGAATGGGGGTGAAAGGGCGTATTTAGAGAATGTGTGTCTAAATAAACAGGAGGTCGAGTTTTTCATCCGCTGTCTGGTCATACTCTTGTTTCAACGGGTTGCTAAGGTGACGGAGACTATACCCTGGCAGATTGACACATACAAACCGTCTGATGTAGGGATCGGGGTTAAAACCTCCATATCCCGGACTCCACGGGGCTTATTGATGTAGGATTCTGCTGATGCGAATAAACGGACACAAAGTCACCTGAAGCTGTAATCCGAGGATAGGAGCGGACAGCGGGTGGAACGGGGTTTATCGAGGGCTGAGTCATTTTCTGCTGAGATCCTTCCGCTTACTATGGGAAAAAACAATTAGCAAGCCAGTCAAACAGTCCCCCAAGAGTCCTAAAAACCTAACGTTAGAAGGATTATTTTCGGGGGATCGCCAGGCTCCTAGTGCGCTGTAGATGGCGTTGTGGAAGGAACCGGAGATATGAATGAGATACAGGACATTAGAAAAATACTGTGCAGAAATACACAGGGTTGTTGTAATGGAGGTCCTTATCGGATGGATATTTATGACAGATGGGAATTGGTTATTAAAGACCGTAAGTTGGAAGCGGCAAAGAAACGGAATGAGCTTTAAGTTGCTGAAGTTAAGAATAGAAAGGAAAAAGAAGAGCTGCTTATAGCTTTACAGAAAGTGCAGGCTGATACGGGACCGCAGTCTGAAGGAAGGAGGAGAAGGAGCTCTCTTCCACAACACTTTACCCACAACCCCTACCACGGCCACATTCAATCATTGCCTCAATGTCTCCTGTGGTAACCGATGCCCCAGTTACTGATGATTTCTTTGATAAACAATATCAGTGCGACCCCTCCTCACTTACACATCCGGATAATGAGACCACCCGCGCCATGTTTTTAGGCTCTATGGGAGGCTCTTCTAACTCACACACAAAGCCCTCCATTTCACAACGTACTAGAAGCAAGACCCTCAGAGATAAGTCCCCTGAAAACCTTACCCCGTTTAAGTCCCCTAAACCTTTAGCACCCACATTTTCATGCCTTTTAATTGAGGTTCCTGACCCCCGACACAATCCCACACTGTCCCCAGGAAATGCTAACCCCACTACTGGAATGATACATCGTAACTGGGATATTCAAGAGCTGAGAGATGTAGTGTCCGAATTGCCTGATCCTAAGGTAATCGGTGGGTTGAAGTTTGTGGAACAGGTGCATCAGCTAGGTAATATGTACAAACCCAGTGCAGCAGAGTGGACCCAGGTGCTACGCAGAAAGATGGGCACTACTTGGGCTGCTGTCAATCATGGGCAGTGGAATGAGGCATTGCCTCGTGGACGAAATAATGAGGGTCCTTTCCTTGCCCAATGGGAATACGTGAAAACTGCAATAGTTGCAAAATATAAAAAGAGCACCGACTGATACCTTATTTCAGCTGCCAAACAAAAGAAAGATGAGACGGTAGATGAATGGGCACACCGCATTCAGGACTTGATGACAAACCATTCTGGCTTAGACAGCCCAGACAACCGTGCCAAGGGAGCAGTTCCTCCTTTTGTGTCAGGACTCAGAAGTGATATTCAAAATAAAGTACGCACATCCTGTATTTGGATGGGAAAGTGCCACTTTTGATGAAGTTAAAAGAGACGCGGAGCATGCTGAGCGACAGACTAAACAAAAAGACAATGGGACACTTCTGCCGCAATTGCCCACATCAGCTTACTCCCCGGCATCCCTTACCTGAATCTGAGGATATTCCTTTCACAGGGACCCCAGCCACTCTCTTCAGTTGCCTTTGCTCACTCGCCATGCAGACACAGCTCCTTTATTGACTTTGCTGGTGAATGGCACTAAAACTGCTTTTCTAGTCTGCCTCGAACGATACACTGACTGTACTTACTACTTCTGGACAACCTCATGTTTTGCTGGTGTCTAAACCTCTTCAGGTTCAGCTTCATTTCAGTGGTTCCACTTTGATGCACCGGTTTTTGTTAAATCAGATCTGCCCTGTTAATCTGTTAGGAAGGGATCTGATGACTAAGTTCTCCCTTTCTATTTCTCTAATTGAACGAGGGTTTAACTATTCTATTCCTAAATTCCTGTGCCAAACCTCCCCCCACACTAAGCCCTCTTTTGCAGCTCAGACCCTGAACATCTCCTCACACACCATTCTCGTTAAAGCCCTACACTCTTTTCCTTCATGTCTTTCTCCCCACTTGCAAGTCCCCAACACCCTCCACTGCACTGCCCAGTACTTCCCTGCTGAAGTGGACACACCTTGGTTAGAATCTTTTCTCTCTTCAGGTAATAGCCCAGAGTCCCTTCATATCCCTTGCATTTTTTTCTCATGCAAACACAGCTGCTGCTGTCAGTGCACTTCACATATTCACAAAGCGTTTTCTATTTCGGAGGTTCGGTTCCCCATGTTTTCTTTAGCCAATTCTAGCACCGTTCACTGACTTGAAATTGGGGAATGGGTGGAACAATGTTTCGATAGGACGGACTGGCTGCACGTTGCTCCGGGTATTTTTGATACCTCAAATCATTTGATAACTAAAGTTGTGCTTCTAAATGATTTTTTAGTACATTGTGCATTGTGCCGTCCTTCCCTTTCTGCTTTTTCATTGTAAACCACCTCTCCCTCTTGGCTTTCCTTATTTCCCAATGCACTGTGGTCCCAGGGGAAAAATGATTATGGAAGGATAGCACACTGTGAGCCTTTGGTGATTTACTGTAAAATCATCCTTCCGCCCGCATCGCGCCCAGTATCCTCTGTCTCCAGCAGCAGAGGCTGGCATCTCCGCCGTACATTCCGATCTCGTAAAACGTGGAGCACTCATTCAAATGAAATACTCTCCAGTCAACTCCCACATTTTACCTGTTTAAAAGGCTGATGGTTCATGGCGTTTTGTTCAAGATCTTCGATAAGTTAATTCTGCAGTTTTTCCTAGGGCACCTATTATTCCTAATCCTTCCACTAATCTTTCTACGATACCCCCGTCCGCCCGTTATTTTTCTGTTACTGACCTTGCTAACGCTTATATTTCTATTCCCGTGCACCCCGACTCTCAATTCTGGTTTACCTTTACTTTCCAAAACCGCCGTTGGACATGGACCATTACGCCTCAGGGATATACTGAAGCCCTTGTGTATTGGATAAGCTCTTGCTCAAATGTTGGAGAAAGACAGTGTATTGATAAAGTATGTAAATGATATAATGTGTAGTACTACAGAAGAAGATTGCGCACTTGATACTCAGAAATTATTAGTTTTAGCAGCAAATGGCCATAAAGTTTCTAAAACAAAACTGCAGTTAATTCAAACAACTGTGAAAGTGCCCTACTGTTTGCGCATGCGTTAGGATTGTTGACTATCTCGTCCATTCACTCTGTTCGTGGACGAAAAGGGGGGATATATGAATGCAGTTCTTACACAATTCCATGGAGAAAAAACAAAGGCTTAGCCTATTTTTCGAAAAAATTGGATCCAGTGGCTGCAGGACTTCCAACCTGTCTCAGAGCTGTAGCAGCCACAACAGAGGCCGTGCTAGCCAGTACAGATATAGTGCTCATGAGCCCCCTAGTGGTAAAAGTGCCTCACGTCGTACACTCCATTTTAGTACAGGCTAAAACCTCACATCTCACTACTGCTAGGGCAATACACTATCAAAATGTACTCTGTACGTTGTCAAACGTTACCATCGAAAGGTGCTCCACCTTAAATCCAGCTGCTCTTCTACCAACTGTCATGATGAAATAACTAAGGTTATAAAACCTAGACCTGACCTACAGGAAACAACCGAATTTCTTTAAGTTTAATAGTTGATAGCTCTCACCTGAGCTTGTCAGTTGTCAGAGGGAAAATTGTAACTATCTATACTGATTCTAGATATGCTTTTGGAGTCTGCCATGATCATGGGGCATTATGGAAACTCGGCGGATTCAAGACCAGTACTGGCAAGCCCATTCAGCATAAAAAACTAAAAGAATCCCTCTTCGAGGCCATAACGAAACCATCAAAGCTAGCGATCGTTAAATGTCAAGCTCACACAGGAAAACAGGATCATGTCAGCAAAGGAAATGAATTAGCTGATTATTTTGCTAAACGGGCTGCGTATAATAACACACCAATCTTTTATTCCAACAGAGAAATGACAAGGACACTGATAATAAAATCATTTCTTTACAGAGTGCAGCCACGGACACAGAGAAGAGAAAATGGTCCAAAGAAGGGTTCCTCTCTGATGGAGTCTGGACCCATAAGCAAACTAACAAACCTTTCCTCCCAAAGCTTCTTTCCCAGGTATGGAAAAATCGCCCATGGCATAGACCATGCTGGAAAAGACGCCATGGTTCAAGATGTTGAAAAACATTGGGAAGCTGTATGTTTCTCTACATATGCAGAGCAGTTCTGCAGGCGCTGTGTATTATGTCAAAAAGGGCACCCAGGTAAGTCCCGCCATTACACCTAACCCAATGGGTCCATTCGAACACCTTCAAATGGACTTCATTGAATTAACACCATCAAAGGGGTACCGATACTGTTTAGTAATTGTTGATGTGTTCTCTCGATGGGTGGAAGCTTTCCCTTCCAAACATGCAGATGCCAAACCTGTGGCAAAAGCTTTGATAAAGGAAATCATTCCAGATGGGGAATACCACAGAAATTACAAACTGATAATGGCACACTTTGTAAATTCCGTTATAAATGAATTAACCACCTGGCTCCAGATAAATGTGCATCATTATTGCAAATACCACCCCCAGAGTGGAGCTATTGTGGAACAATGCAATGGTACCTTGCAATCTAAATTGGCTAAAATCTGTGAGCAAACAAATTTAACTTGGCCTGATGCTCTGCCTCTGGCCTTGATGGGATTAAGGGGAAGAACACATAAGCAGTTAGGGCTGTCGCCATTCGAAATTCTGACCGGACGGCCCATGCCAGTCGGCATGGTCATAGGTAATGTTACACTGCATACTGTGGACAATGATCTTCTTTCCAGTCTTACAGGTCTCCGAGCTTCTCTGAATAAGGCCTGGAGAATTAGTCCTCCATCAAAGGACTCCCCGATTCCGTTAGGAACCTGGATTCTGGTTAGAGATACTCGAAGGAAACATTGGCATCACCCTCGGTGGAGAGGACCGTTCCAAGTTCTGCTGTAGACACCACACGCTGTTAAAGTTGAGGGACTGCCTGCTTGGATTCACATCTCACATTGCAAAAGATGGCACCCTTGATTGTGGTCCTACTATGTCTTTCCATCCCCTTGTCGACTGCTCTGGTCACCTTGACTTTTCCTTTCGGAATCACCACATCAGTTCAGGTGGATTTCTGTTCTATTATTGACTGTGGGACTGATCGACAAATCCAGTGGAACTGGTCTGACAAATATGTGTGTGTAACTGTTACAAACTCTGGATTCGGAAGTAACTGTGACATGTGGGACTGGGTTTTGGCTAATACTGGAACTGATGACTGGGGTTTATCAACCCTATAAGGCCCAGAAGTATGGTCTGAAATATCGTTTTCTATTATAAAAGGACATGCCCCTCATGAATGTGCGAATACCATTGTAACCCTTTGATCATTACTCTGAAGAACCCTTCTTTACATGATTCAGGAACCTGTATTTTAGGGGCATATGTATCTGGAATAGATCCTCTAGGGAGATTTCAAATTAAGGTTGAGAACCCTGTTACTAACACCTCCCATTTCCCCACACACACACCCTCTCTCCTACCCCTGGTCCAAACCCGCCCCCTGTCAAGGTCATGAATATTTCCACCTCTTCTTCCACTTTTTCGATTGAAACTGGATATGGCGATCAGAACCGTTGGCTGCAATGGGTATTATATTCGGCTAGACAAGTGAATCAATCTGATTGCTATGCATGTGCTATAGCTAGGCCACATTTGGCCACTGTCCCTTTTCCTCTTTCTAACATATCTGATCCTACTGGCCTTCCTTGCCTACTTGCCCTTTTTATCTCTTCCTCTATTCCAATCGACTCTAATTACATTACACTTTCCTTCTTTTCCCCTACTCTTCCCATGACTCCCGATGTTCCAGCCTGATGAAGGTATTTATACCTGTTTTTCTAGAAACCTCACTTCCTCTCGTGGCACAAATGTTGGTAATATCCCATCCTCTTTTGTTTCCAAACTTTTTCGATTAGTTCTTCCTCTTTAGCTTCCAAATTATCAATTTTCTGATTACTCAGAATACTGATATTTGGTGGATGTGCCATAGGTCTAAATTGCTTGACATCCTTCCACCTGACTGGACTGGCACTTCTGCTTTAATACAATTTGTTATGCCTTTCCGACTTTTCCCTTTAACTGCCTTCCATGTGTCGACCATGTTTGGCCGACGTCGTCAACCCCATTCTGTGGACCCTTCCCAGTTTTCCCTACATGGCCCTGGGGTGTATTTTGATTCCATTCGAGTCCCTCGTGGAGTCCCTGATAAGTTCAAGGCAAGGGACCAAGTTGCTGCCGAATTTGAGTCTATTTTTCCTCAGGTTACTATAAACAAAAATGTAGATTGGATTAATTATCTCTATTACAATCAACAAAGATTCTTAAATTTTACTAAGAAGCTGTTGAAGGTATCCATGAGCAACTTGATAAAACATCCCTCATGACCTGGCAAAATCGATTGGCTTTAGATATGCTCTTGGCTGAGAAAGGAGGCGTTTGTGCTATGTTTGGTGATGCATGCTGTACCTATATCCCTAATAATACAGCTCCTGATGGATCAATCACCCGTGCTTTAGCTGATTTGACATGAACTAGCTACTAATTCTGGCATTTCTAATCCTTGGGACAAATGGTTTATGTCCACTTTTGGGTCCTGGGGCCAATGGCTTAAATCAGTTTTCATCTCTCTTACGGTTGCTTTAATTGTTCTCCTGCTTGTAGCTTGCTGTATTGTTCCCTTGATAAGATACATTGTATCCAAGTATTTTACTGCCTCTATGGCAAAGGCTTACTTTTTACACAAAGAAAAATGCTTCAGATCAGCACAGCCACCCCACACTCCTCCGCCCACTCCACTCCATCTCCCTCTCCTACCCTTTCCTACCCAACTCTCCCCTGATAAAATATTTTTTGTTTGCTAGAAAAAGGGGAATGTGGAAGACAAATGTTCTCTTCGTTCCCTTGTACTAATTCATGTCTGAGAAGTAAGCTTTACAAAACCATATAATAGCATGCTTTGCTTTAGCAAACAGAAAAGTATTTGTGCAAAGGATTCAAGGTCTGAGCATTCTACGCATGAGTCTGCCTTATCACGTTGTTCCTTAGCTTACATCTAAACGCCATAACAATAAGAGCCAAGAAATCAAGTTTTACAAGGGACGTTAAAGGGGCTCAAGGTTTGTGTATAATAAATGTGTTGACTGTTGCATTTTATAATGATATTAAATCACGCATTCTAGGGGTATAAAACTGGACCCCACCCAACAGACGGGGTTCAGAAGAGCCCTGACGCTGTCATGTATATTTGATTGTCTGATTTTCTGAAACTCTTCTCACCGTGACTCTGAAAAATAAAGCTGCTTTATAACCGCACCTGCTGTCTGGTCTGAGTTTTCGTCCACACAAGCGGTGGAGCTCTGTGGACCGGCCATTCATAGCCAGCTTTTCACAGACCAGCAGCAGGCGATAATAAAGTTAACACACTGGCCATGCCTGCCTCTTTAAGGACCAACATAGAATGTCTATGGACCGGTGACAGTCCATAGGGAGCACTAGGTTAAAGCACTGGGAGAAGTGAAACTCTGATGCTCTGCTTCTCTTTCATTTGCCGTCAAGCCATTGGGAAGACCCATTAAAGAGAAGAAACTTGTTGATTGAAACGATTACACGTTATATTGAAATGTACCAGGAAAGGCTCATGGTGGTTCACATTTTGTATTTAACTTATAATAAATCCCCTTAGGATTAAGGTAAAGATTCAGATACAGCGTTGCACCTGATAATTT
>NC_053157.1:230876186-230892266 GCF_016835505.1 Polypterus senegalus | reverse complement strand
TTGGACTTTTAGATGATGGTTTGGAAGAGCCAGTTGTCTATGAGGGCTACATCTGCAAGAGATGCCAGCTGATCCAGCACCTCGAGCTCAGGGTCGCTGAACTGGAGGAGGAGTTGGCTGACCTGCGTTGTAATAGAGAATTGGCGGACTTGGCCCAGGTGTCCTTTAGAGAGATAGTGTGCACCCCTAAGGTGGAGCGGGAGGAGATTCCAGACCAGACAGGTAGGAGTCACAAGGCGTAAGGTAAAGAGTGCACACTGTCCGGGGGCATCAACCCCAGAATTAGAAGTGTCTAACCGTTATCATGTCCTGCGGAGCTGGACGGTGACTCTGATAATTCTGAGGTGGTAGGCAGGGTTGAGGAGCCCCAACGGGCCACCTCAAAACCAGTTCCCAAAAAGAGAGAGGTAGTGATAGTTGGGGACTCAATCATTAGGGGGATTGAAGCGCAGGTGTGCTCCAGAGAGAGAGAGAGTCTCGCACGGTGTGTTGCCTTGTGGGAGACCTCCCTGGAAGGGTGGATAGGCTCTTGGCCAGAGCGGGGGTGGATCCAGTTGTCATTGTCCACGTTGGAACAAATGACATACATAAGGGTAGTCTGTCAGTTCTGCGATCCAAATTCAAAGAGTTAGGTACCAAGCTGAGGAGCAGAACTGATGAGGTTGTCTTCTCCGAAGTTCTGCCTGTGCCACGCCAGTCCAGGTAAGATTGAGGAGATTAGAAGGCTTAACGCGTGGCTCAAATCTTGGTGCAGGGTAGAAGGGTATAGGTTTATGGGGCATTGGGACTCCTTTTGGAACAGATGGGACCTGTTCCGCCGTGACGGGTTACATCTGAACCGGAGGGGCACCAATGTATTGGGGAGGCGTATGTGTAGGCTAGTCGAGGATTGTTTAAACTAGGGAATGGGGGCAGGGAGTTTAGGACAGGCCAGATTTAGATCTATACATGGAAGAACAAACAATGGTGTAGAAATAAAAATGCATAGTAATGTAAATTTTAAGCAAACACGTAAAGTAGAAGGATTAACACATTAAAAATAGCTTGCCTTAATGCTAGAAGTATCAAAAATAAGGTAAGTGAGTTGGAGTTGTATGTAGCAGAGCATAATTATGATATTATAGCAATAACGGAAACCTGGCTAAATAACAAAGATGGGGATGAGTGTAACATAGAGGGATACACATTTTTTAGGAAGGATAGACAGAACAGAAAAGGAGGTGGGGTTGCTGTTTATGCCAAACAGGAATTAAATGTAAGTCATCTTCAGTTGGATGATGAGCCCCATCTTAGTGAGGACATGTGGCTTGCCTGGAAAATATTAGGGAAAAAGGTCTTTTTAGGAGTGTGTTATAGACCACCCAATTCAGACAGTAATTTCAACACACATCTTTTTAGTAATATCAAAAAGGCAAGTTTACAGGGGATATTATAGTCATGGGGGACTTTAATTATCCAAATATTAACTGGGATAACCTTACAGATGGAGGAGCACAAGAGCAGGAGTTTTAGAAGTAATCAGCGACTGTTTTTAACACAGCATGTTAAAGCACCAACAAGGGGTGAAGCCTGTCTGGATTTAGTATTCTGTAATAATCAGGATAGAATTGAGGGTGTAGAGGTGATTGAACCACTAGGGTCAAGTGACCATAATGTAATACAATTCTCAGTATTTTGTAAGAGTACAGATGCAAAGACTAAAATTGTTAAGTTGAACTTTAGTAGGGCTAATTTTGAGCAGATGACAAAGTCTAAGTAGGATAGACTGGGATAAGCTTTTAAATGTGGAGACAGTCGAGGAGCAGTGGAACAGGTTTAAAATGTTTTACATGTAATGCAGGACAGATACATACCTAAATTTGGAAGTAATAGGAAACTAAAAAACTCCACGATGGATTAATAAAGATTTAAAAAGAAGTTGCAAAGGAAAAACTGCTGTATAAGGCATATAAGACTAATGACTGCAAAGAGAATCGTAGAGCGTATGAGAACATGAGGGCAACCATTAAGAAGGATATCAGAGAGGCTAAAAGACAGTTGGAGAGGAATATAGCAGATAAGGTGAAAGAAGACCCCAAGAGATTCTTTCAGTATTTTAGTAGTAAAAGAACAGTTAAGGAGGAGGTCAAGTTCATCAGGAATAGTAAAGGGAATTAAAAGATACAGACAATGAAATAGCAGATGCCCTAAACTTACATTTTCTGAGGTGTTTACAAGTGAGCAAGTGGATAACCTGCCAGAGGTAACAGGACTACTAAGGAGGTACTGAGGGATTTGGAAATTGTGTTGAAACAAATCACCAGGCCCAGATAATATTTATCCTCGTGTTCTTAAGGAGGCTAGTGAGTACATATATAAACCCTTGACACATATTTTTAGGAAGTCACTGTGCACTGGAGAGATTCCAAAGGACTGGAAAATGGCAAATATCATCCCATTATATAAAAAGGGTGACAGGGCAGATCCAAGCAACTATAGGCCAGTAAGCTTAACAAGCATCACAGGAAAATTAATGGAAGGAATTATTAAGGATAAGATTGAGCAACACATGCAAGGACAGGAGTTATTCTGAACAGTCAGCATGGGTTCAGAAGAGGGAGGTCGTGTTTTACTAACATGTTGGAATTCTATGAGGAGGCAACAAAAGGATACGATCAAAGTGGAGCTTATGATATTATTTATCTGGACTTTCAGAAAGCATTTGATAAGGTGCCACATGAGAGGTTGGGCATCAAGTTAAAAGAAGTGGGAGTTCAGGGTGATGTTTTTAGATGGGTGCAGAATTGGCTCAGACACAGGAAGCAGAGGGTGATGATGTGAGGAACCTCATCAGAACTGGCCGATGTTAAGAGTGGTGTTCCACAGGGGTCAGTGCTAGGGCCGCTGCTATTTTTAATATATATAAATGATTTAGATAGGAATATAAGTAACAAGCTGGTTAAGTTTGCAGATGATACCAAGATAGGTGGATTAGCAGATAATTTGGAATCCGTTATATCATTACAGAAGGACTTGGATAGCATACAGGCTTGGGCAGATTTGTGGCAGATGAAATTTAATGTCAGTAAATGTAAAGTATTACACATAGGAAGTAAAAATATTAGGTTTGAATACACAATGGGAGGTCGGAAAATCGAGAGTACACCTTATGAGAAAGATTTAGGAGTCATAGTGGACTCTAAGCTATCAACTTCCCAACAGTGTTCAGAAGCCATTAAGAAGGCTAACAGAATGTTAGGTTATATAGCGCGATCTGTGGAGTACAAGTCCAAGGAGGTTATGCTCAACCTTTATAATGCACTGGTGAGGCCTCATCTTGAGTACTGTGTGCAGTTTTGGTCTCCAGGCTACAAAAAGGACATAGCAGCACTAGAAAAGGTCCAGAGAAGAGCGACTAGGCTGATTCCAGGTCTACAGGGGTTGAATTATGAGGAAAGATTAAAAGAGCTGAGCCTTTACAGTTCAAGCAAAAAAGATTAAGAGGTGACATGACTGAAGTGTTTAAAATTATGAAGGGAATTAGTACAGTGGATCGAGACTTGTATTTTAAAATGAGTTCATCAAGAACACGGGGACACAGTTGGAAACTTGTTAAGGGTAAATTTCACACAAACATTAGGAAGTTTTTCTTTACACAAAGAACGATAGACACTTGGAATAAGCTACCAAGTAGTGTGGTAGACAGTAAGACGTTAGGGACTTTCAAAACTCGACTTGATGTTTTCTTGGAGGAAACAAGTGGATAGGACTGGCGAGCTTTGTTGGGCTGAATGGCCTGTTCTTGTCTAGAGTGTTCTAATGTTCTAACAGCATAATGACTGCCTTCTCTAAAATTTTACTGAAGAAAGACAGGATAGAAATGGGTCTAAAATTTTCAAAAGCAGAGGGGTCAAGATTATTTCTCTTGAATAGCGGTTTAACTACAGCAGTCTTAAGACAGTCTGGGAAGACCCCGTATCTAATGACGAGTTTACAATGTCAAGAATGCTATCAATTAGAACGTCCGATACTTCTTTGAATAAACTTGTTGGTATTGGGTCAAGGACGAGGTGGAGGGTCTCAGCTGAGAAATTATTTTATGTAAATCAGGTAAATCTAACCTGGTGAAAGAATTTAATTTGTTTATAATGGAGTACTTGGGCTTAGGAGGATCCGCAGTGTTGGGGAGATATACTATATTTTTTCTAATATCATTAATTTTTTGATTGAAAAATACAGCGATAGTCTCACAGGTTTCACTTGAAGTATTTTGGAGGCATTTCATTGAGTTACCTGGGTTTAGCAGACAATCAATCGTAGAGAATAAGACTCAGGAATTACTAGCATTGTTAGTTATAATCTTGGAGAAATAGCAGCGCCTCTCAAGATGGACAGTGTTATTGTATTCTGTTATTTTGACTTTTAATATTTCATGGTGGATAGTGTGGACACTTTTTCTCTAGTGTCATTTCTTGTGACTGAAGACAGAGAGATATAATTAAAGTTAGTAAAAAATATTTTATTAATACACACCAGGCAAAGGTAAGAATGACAGAGAAGCACAGTCCTAGGACACCTGCCCTTCATCTGCGCCGAGAAGTCGGTGTCCTAAATCTTTTATAAGGCTAAGCGCAAAATTTGACCTTATGACTTTAGTTGCACAAGAATTTCAAGACATTACATCTTTACAATAATTTTGTTTGGATCAGCAGTTACACAATTTTAAAGGTCATCAGTTGGGCACTTGTAACTTCTTGTTTGTTAGAGAAAACAGAAGCTGCACTTGTCGCAAGACAGACTTTTCGTGGCCCTTGTCACATACACCAGATTTGATCAATAACTGATTTTTATTTTTCCACAATAGTAAGTTTAGTCTTCCTCCATTGACGCTCAGCTCTACGGCATGTTCTCTTTAAATCAGACACTCTTTGGGTCTTCCATTCATTTTCATTGACATGAAAAGCTCAGCCACAGTTCACATCAGGAAATCCTCCCAGAGTGCACTGTGATACTGACGACATGGCTACGCATTTTAACAAAGACACAAAGACTTGTCATTCTGATGGCACCGACATGTTCATTAACTTAAATATTCACTTTTTAGTGATAAACTAAGGATTTTGAGCACTTTAAGAGCTTTTGCAGGTAATCCATTGTGTGCTGCTGTTTGTATGAATTGTTTCGAGAGATACATTTACTGTTTTGTTAAAATTAATGATGATTAGAGAAATGTTCAAAGTGACTGAGACGAACTTTAACAATAAACCAAAAAAATTAATTTAGAACTTGGCTATCACTACCAACTGTAATAATTCACATGCAATGAAGGTTGTGTTTTTATAATGTAGAGACTACGATCCCGCACAGATCTCCAGGTGAGGTCTCATTAGGTCTTTATTCAGTCAGGCCCAAGAGGATTTGGACACAATTTTCATAATGTTGGCTCTGTACACCACCACAATGGATTTGAAATAAAGCTACTATTATGTGACAGAAATGAAGACTTTCAGTTTTAATTTAAGGGGTTTGCTTAAAATTTCGTATGAGCCATTTAGAAGTGACTGACATTTTCCTTCATAGACCCCCAATTGTCAGGGGCTTATAAGTATTTGGACATTTGACTGACAAGCTGTTCCATCGCCAGGTGTGAGCAGGTCCCACATTATTCTATTAACTGTTAGCAGGTAGAAGGTCTGGAGTTGACTGTAATATGAAGCATTACAGTAAGTATACAGTATTAGAGTGCAGTGCTCATTGTCAGATTACATACCTGTCAACTCCACAAAACGTCTAAATGATTGACGATACGGTTGTTGTCCCAACATTCAGCACCATACGACCAGCCTCTGCCATTATATGCCCAAGACTGAGAACGTGGTCCACAGTTGTGGCCCTTATGATATTAGGAATGTGCCTGTGTCTTTGTTCTCTTCTACCTCTTCCTCTGTTTTTCCTGACTCCTGACTCTTCCACCACACTCCTTTGCTCCTCTTCTTCTTCCTTGCTGTTTATTTCTTGGTATTTTTCTATTGTCAGAAACTCAAACACTGTGCTGTGCTCTCTCAATATCTGCTTGCCAACTGAAGCTTCATGAAATGTTCCTCTGAGCTCTTTAGAGGACCGGCTGACCATCGGTTGATCTGACACTTCAAACATTCTCCTTCAGTGGTGGAATTCAAGATTCACCTGAAAGCAATTCACCAATTCAGGGCACATTTACTGAAAAAGTCAAATAGAAATTTACAGAAAATATGCTTGAAAGATTATGACAGTTCAACCATTTTGCCTGTAATGACTTATGTGATGAACTAATGCTTCATTGTTTTGGGGGGTAAGAATATTCAACAGAGACCAGTATAAAACATTTTGAACATCATGACATAAGTGACTGATAACATAGGACCCAGCAGACACTTGTACATAATCATTGGTGTGAATGTGCCAAAACATTTGCAGTTTCTTCGAAACAATGAGACATTACTTCTCTGATGTGCACAAGTGAGAAGATGATGTGCAGGTTGCACAAAAAAATTTGAAAATTTCAGTCCTGATCTGAGAAATTAAACAAAGTGACTGAAAAAAAGCTAAATCTACTTGGTTCAAAACCTAATTAAACCCTGAAACATGAGAGGAGAAAAGAAAAATAAATGAATACATTGTAAGCATATCTAACATGTTGAGCTGTGTGGTGAAGACCAAACCCACAAAAATTAAAAATGTTACATGCAACTTTAGTCCAACACACGTTTGGTCAGAATGATAACAGAAACAAGCAGAACAAATGTGAAGTATGGAGATGGAGAGCAGTGTTGATGGTGAAGGTCTAATAAATTTAGAATTTAGAAGAAGTTCACCTGGAATTTATGAAATTTAAGAAGAACCGATGAGTAAGAAGCTAAGAAACTAAAGAAGCAACAACAAGTAATCAGTGAATAT
Organism: Polypterus senegalus; assembly: GCF_016835505.1. NCBI lineage: Eukaryota > Metazoa > Chordata > Cladistia > Polypteriformes > Polypteridae > Polypterus > Polypterus senegalus. Next base: position 230,885,351 of record NC_053157.1, on the reverse strand, counting down.
GAGACAAGTTCTTCTCATTTTGGGATGAGCTTATGAGGAGGCAGGAGCTCCCACAGAAGACGCTAAGAAAGTGGTTCAGCAGTGAGAATGTGGACAGAAATCACCAGGAATCAACTCTGTTTCTCCTTTTAAACCTTCAGACATTAATTGGGTTAGCCTCGATTCCCAGCACTTTATCAGTTTGTGTTTATTCCTCATAATATACTGTATTAATTTATTTATTTATTTATGAAGCCATCTGGCTCCCCCCTTTATATTGTCCATCCTGGACTTCTTAAGGAGGTCTTTTCTACCTTGGGTCCTTCTATTCTTACTATTATTAATAGTAGTATTACCTCCAGTGGTGCCTAAAAATTTTAAACATGCTGTCATGCAACCTCTGCTAAAAACTAACGGGTCTGGACCACTCTGTTATGTCTAACTTTAGGCCTATTTCCAAGCTACATTTTTTGTCCCAACTCTTGGAAAATGTCATCTACACCCACCTGAATTCCTTCCTGGATGAACTTGCAATTCTGGATGTGCTCCAGTCTGGGTTTTAAAACTCACCACAGCACTGGATCCGTACAGACTTTTTTCAAAACATGGCCGGATCTAATCAGTAATATTTTAAAATAAGCTCATAAAGCACAGAGAATTTATTAATTTAGGTATGTTTACAGGTCTTAAATTTCATGCCGTTTGGCTTGCTCTCTGTCTCAGGGGTGGGGATCGATCTATTCTTAACTTAATTTTTCTATTTGTAAAAACTTGATTGATTTGTATGGATTGTAATAAAATTAATACTGGACTCTGGCGACTGTGTACTACTTATGCTTCTGGATTTAACAGCTGCCTTTGACATGACAGACCATGAGATCCTCATCCTCAGGATAGAGCAGTGGGTGGGCATCACAAATTCAGCTCTCCAATGGTTTAGGTCCTATCTCTCAGATAGACATTTTTGTGTCAGCATTGATGATTTTACTTCCACCTCTGTTGCCCTCCCATTGGGTTACCACATGACTCCATCCTGAGACCTCTTCTGTTCTCCTTGTATCTGCTGCCACTCGCCTCAATTTTCCAGAAGCACGGTATTTTAGGTCAGGTTTATTTCCCTCTGAAGCGCCCTGGTCCATGTTCTGTCCAGCCCCTGCTTGATTGCCTTCTTGACATAAGGAGTTGGATGGCATTAAATTTTCTACATTTTAATGAGAACAAGGCAGAACTCATTTTATTTAGACCCAGTAGCACCAGCAGGACCCCTGCATCGACCTTTTTACTGTGACTCAATTTGAGAAATCCATTATCACAAATTTAGGTGTGAAAATGGATTCCACTTTAAAACTTGATAGCCATGTGAACGCAGTAGTAAAATCTTGCTTTTTCCAGTTGAGGCGGCTGTCAAAAATCAAGCCAGTTTTGTCTAAACGCAGCCTTGAAACAGTGATACCTACTTTTATAACCTCTCGTCTAGATTACTGCAATGCGCTTCTTCTTGGAATTAGCCAGGCCTCCATTGCTCACCTGCAGCTGGTGCAAAACACTGCTGCTCGATTTTTAACTGGCATAAGAAAGCATGAGCATGTTAACCCAATTTCGCTTCACTGGCTTCCAATTCGTTTTCAAATCCATTTTAAGTTTCTTGTATTTGTTTTTAAATTTTTTAATGGTTGTGCCCCTCTTTATTTGTCGGAACTGCTGCACCCTTACGCACGCTCTCTCTCAGGTCAGCAGACCAGATGCTTTGACGTGTTCCTAAGACACGATGCAAACTCCGAGGTGATCAGGCTTTTTCAGTTGCAGCTCCAAAACTCTGGAATGATTTGCCGTTGCACGTTAGGCAGGCTCCTTCACTAGCTGTCTTTAAATCTTATTTAAAAACACACTTGACGATCTGTTTATGTGTTTCTGTTTCTTTTACTCCTTGATTATTGTGTGTCTGATATGTTGAGTTTTATTGTACAGCATGTTGGTCAGCCTTGATGTTTTTTTTTTAAAGTTCTACATTAATTAACTAATTAATTGATTGATTGATAATATGCTGTATATACACTTATCAGTCACAGCATTAAATCCTCCTGCCTCAAACTGTGTTGGTCCTTCTTGTGCCACATGGAGGCCACAACACCTCTGAAGGTGTCCTGAGGATTCTGCACAAAGACGTTAGCAGGAGATCCTAAAAGTCCTGTAAGTTGTGAGGTGGGACCTCCATGGATCACACTTGTCATCCCACCAAATCCCACAGATGCTCAATTGGATTGAGATCTGTGGGATTTGTAGGCCAAGTCAACACTATAGAGTTTATGTCATGTCCCTCAAACCTATCATGAAGAATTCTGGCCGTCTGGCAGTGTGCATTATCCCACTGAAAGAGACCACTGTCATCAGGAAATACTGTGGTCATGAAGGTGTGTATGTGGACTGTAACAACCTTTAGGTAGATGGAATGTGTCAACGTGACATCCATATGAATGCCAGGTCCCAAGATTTCTGAGCAGAACATCACAAAGTAATGTTACAAATCACACTGCCTCTGCTGGCTTGCTTTTTTCCCATAGTGCATCCTGCAGTCATCGTTTCTCCAGCTAAACAGTGTAAGTAGACCTGACCACCACATGATCTACAAGAAAACACGATTCATCAGACCAGGCCATCTTCTTCCATTGCTCCATGGTCCAGTTCTGACACTTACATGCCAATTGTAGGCTCTTTTATTGGTGGACAGGAGTCAGTATGGGCACTCAGACCAATCCGCGTCCACACAGCTCTGTGTGTTCTGACTCCTTTCTCTCATGCCCAACATTAGGTTTTCAGCAGTTTGTGTTTCAGTAGATCTTCTGTGAGATCTGACCAGATGGACAAGCCTTTACTTTCCACGCACATCATTGAGCAATGGGAGCCTGCCACCCTGTCACCGGTTGACTGGTTGTGCTTCCTTGGACCACTTTTGTTAGGTGTTCACCACTGCATACTGGGGACACCCACAAGACCTGCCATTTTGGAGATTCTCCAACCAGTCATCTCGCCATCACATTTCAGCTCAGACCCTTACATTTGTCCATTTTCCCTGCTTCTGACACATCCCCTTCAAGAACTGACTGTTTACTTGCTGGCTAAAATATCCAAACCTTGACAGGCGCCATTGTAACAAGATAATCTGTGTTACTGACTTCACCTGGCAGTGCTTTAAATGTTGGGCCTGATCAGAATACGTATACAAACCTGAAATACGTATTCTTAACAATCACTGCATACTAAGAAATCCCTAAAAAGTGCACCCTAGCAAATATAATTTAAAAAATAAAATCTCACATGTGATGTTAACTGGGAGTTGATTAACTATTTTGGAAGTGATAAAGATAACAGGCATTATGTTTTTGTTTTAAGACAGACAGTTTGGAAGATTGTCCTTTGTTTTCTTCATGGAGGCTTTTCTGTTTCAAAAACTTGCTGAACACACTCAGTTTGCTCCATTGGAATGTTAATTTAGTATATCAGGCAAATTTGCATACAAAAACAAGCACAAATAAATCAGCAAAATGAGTCCATTGGACGCCGAATTTTTTCATGAGAACAGACAGACAGATGGATAGGCAGGTGAGGGGCAGAGAATCAACGCCATGTTCTTAATTTCATGTTAGAAAGATGTGCGGATGCTGCTGTTTACTTGATTTTTCATTCTCCTGATACTGGACACAAATGATGACTTGTTATGTGTAACACTGTTACTTTTCAACAGAATGTTTTCAGTACATAACATTAGAACAATACTTGCACGATTTAGCATGAGTTGATGACTTAAACCTTTATGGTTTGTAATTTGACTGCAGTTTCTTTTTGTTGTTCCTCCAAGGCAAACGAGATCTGATTTGAATTGGCTTTCCTCCTAGTTGTTCTTATCCCCACCCTGTCTGATCCTCAGTATAAGGAGGTCTTGCTGTTGACCACAACAGACATCTCAGTGTCAGCACCACCATGAGACTCGCCGCCTTGCTGGTTCTGCTGTGTCTGTGCTCTCTGCCAATGGCTGTGAGTTCTCACCTGTGACTTTGATACACAAATATGTCTACTAAACCTTTTTTCTGTTGCATGTTCTCTGTTGGTAAAATTCTTATCCTTTCTTTTAAACAGCATTTCATCTGAAATCTATTTTCCAGTTACTTAAACCTCATTTTTCTTTTCTTCTTACTTTCCAAAAATGTCAGTTTCTAGGTAACTTGTTGTTGGCGTCGAATAAAATCTTAAACACTGGAACAAATACCTCAACCCCTGAGTGAGTAGAATGGAGAATGCGCCTCTCAAGAATATTTCTGAAGTTCTTTTCCTGATCTTTCTCATTGGTGGGGGGCTCATCTCAATTTATTCGCTTATCATCTCTATTTAAAACTAAAGTAGAGATTAACTACTAAACCTAACTAAAATGTTTTGTTCCTTTAAACTAAGATAGTAGAAAAACTTTATGTTTTGCATGTCCATATAGCCACAAGGGTCCGTGGGAGATACATTTTGTCTGCAGTCTTTTTACACAAACAGTCAAGTCTATGGCCGCGAACCTCTAGATGTTGTGTCTGTGTGTCCTATCGACTGTTCAGGCGTCAGACAACAAAACATGGACGTGTTCAAAGAGGAGCGGAGTGCAGTGCCGTACACACAATGGGATACAGAACAGGGGGCACTTCCTCTGTCTTCTACTTTGTCTGCAGAGGTCCGTGTCCTTTCAGTTTTGGAATAAAGATCTTCTTTCATCCACCACAGTTGTAGGCCCAGTGAGGGAAAATCGAGATCTAAAAGTGGCAGGAAAATAACCAGCCATTCACTGACTCACCAACATCGAGCAACAAGGGCTTCCCTCCATGTTACATGAATATTGGCTAAGCATAATAAAGCCTTTGCTTAGTGCTACTAAACAGTCTGTTTTAGGCATTTAATGGAGATAGCAAGTTATAAATGAATAGATAAAGTTTATAAATATATGAAACAGGTTCCTGCATGTTGAGTTCATGTATTAGCAGAGGAAATCCAAAGTCAGATGATAGATGGAGTCAGCAGGGCTGATTATGTATCCGTAGCTATTAATGAATCGACAAATAATAATAATAATAATAATAATAATAATAATAATAATAATAATAATAATATATTTATTTATATAGCACCTTATCATACATTTACATGCAACTCAAGGTGCTTTCAACAGATTAATCAACAAAAACAAAGATATACCACATTTACTTAGATTATTATCATTAATTAACACTATGATCATTTCTAATAAATATAAGTATACTAAATACAAAATCAACCAGGTACTGTTAAGCAAAATGTAACCACTAAAGTGCAAAACTAACCTTCACTTTTAAGAGAAAAAGTAAAATATCTATACAATAAGGCAGACAATGGAACAACCTGAACTAATTAATATCTAAAAAAATAAATATATACAGTATATATATCTACATTTCACCTAGGCATATATACATGGCCACCGATTGAGTAGAAACAGTTAATAAAGTTAACAAAAAGATACAAAAGAAAATCAAACAGTCCATAGTAGTTTCCATTTAGTTAGGATGTACATGAAGTTCTTGATTCCTGAAAGTGATCGTTTGACCAACTGACATGGAGGAGAGGAAAACGAAAAACTGCTACGATGGGCCATAGTAGAAAAATAAACCTCTGGAGTGCCACGGTCAGAAGACAGAAACGAGTAAATCATATAGTCAAGCCTGATGGCAACCAGTTTCTGATCATGAAAGTCAGAATGACCTCAGCCAGCTGGTCATCCACCATCCACTGGGCACGACTGATACAGTTAGCACAGCTGATAATAAGGTTTTCAAGTTTTCTTCATTTTCTCCAGTGCCCCAGGTGACTGCAGAATAGAGCACTCTGAGAAGGTGTGGTGTCTTTTATTACTTGCTAAAATGAAGATGGGTATGATGGAAGGAGGAATTTAACATTTTCACGGCTTTATGCAAAAAAGAATTATAGTACAACCATTTAGCATGCCTAGATGGCATGAGCTCGTGACTATAGGCATATTATCATGTATTCCTTTCTCTCTCTCTCACATTCTACTCTTTACCTTGTGTAACTACCCATCTGTCCATCCTTTGTTGAATCCACTAAATCCAGTTCAGGACTGAGGACCAAAGACTTTCTTGGTAGCATTAGGACAAACAACGCAAACTAAGCTAAGAAACCATGGGTCCTGGCGTTAATGTGGATGCTACTTTGACATGTCCCACCTGCCTAAAACAATGACAATGGTGTTCCTTAATGATGATGGGCTTTTTCAACAGGTTAATGCACCCTGCCACAGGCAAAAATTGTTCAGGAATGGTTTGAGGACCATGACAAAGAGTTTTTGGTGTTGACATGGCCTTCAAATTCCCCAGATCTAAATCTGCTGAAGAATCTGGTTCATGTGCTTGAAAAACAAATGTAATCCATGGAGGTCCCGCCTTGCAAGTTACAGGACATGAAGGATCTACTGCTAACATCTTGGTGAAGATACCACAGGACACCTTCAGAGGTCTTGTGGTGGCCATGCCTCGGTGGGCCAGAGCTGTTTTGGCCACCTGAGATGGACCTGCACCGTTAGGCAGGAGGATATAATGCTGTGGCTGATCAGTGTGTATACAGCGTATTGTGTGGAATAAACACAAAGAAAGTGATAAAGTGTTGGGGATCCAGGGGAACCCCATGTAATGTCCAAAGGTGTAAAAAGGCAAAGTGAGCTGGTTAACGGTACTTTCTGAATGCTGCACATCCTCATAAGCTCATCCAAAATGATTAGCAGTTGGCTTGCATTCACTAATCACTTGCTGTTGCTTCTTTAGTTTATTTCTCACCGTTTTTTTGATCTGTTCTTTTTCAATTTCATAAAGCTTGTAAATTCCACATGATCCTGTTCTAAATTGTTTTCAACATATCTTTAAACCAACACCACTGCTTTCCATTTCAGTCTCATTTTTGGTTTTGGGACTTGCAGATTTTGCTTTTTTTAATGGTTACCTTGCTTGTTGTTAATTTTTATCTTTTTCAACTCTGTCTTAGGTATCATCGGCCATATTGTGGACCAGTTGCTATTGCATTGCTAACCAAATGACACTGAAGTGCACAGCTAGTGATGTCACCATTCTGATGGTATGAAGGTCATGCCAGTCACATCTTAATCATCTGAATTTACAGGCCAAACCAAAGAGATGAGCCTGTGTTTGTGTGGTCAGTGCAGTCCGTTGTCCTTATGATGTGCCGACTTCTCCACCTTCTCCTGTCCATGTTGAGAGTTCAGAGGAATGTGACATCCAATCCATTCCTGATTCTCATCACTGGATTTCAATGGTGGAATACCTTAGACATTAGAAGGATTATGGCCTGTGAGATCGTTTGTGGGCTCGCTCCTTTGAGGGTCATACCCCTCATTTGCTGTTTTCATGCCAGTTGTCCCCTCAGACATGATGGTGTGTTCAGAGTCAGTTGTGTTATGATGTTCTTACAATATGTGTGTTTTTCTGTTTTCTCAATATGTTTTGGCAAAACATTTCCAGCTTCAGTTTCAGAGAATGCAGATGTTGACTTTTGATTAGACGTTTTGTTTGATGTTTATTTCATTTAGTTTATATAATGTTGTGTCTTTTGTGACTCTGTCTTTGTTATCATGGGTGATGCCACTTTGTGTGTCAGTTGCTAGTGTGTACTATAAATTAATGACTTCCTGATTATCTGAGCTTAAGCAACAAGATTATCTTCTGTTTATTTAGACAGTGGTTATGGTAAAACCAATTTTGTTCAAAAAAGAATCAATAACACTGATTTCTGATTTAATGATCGTGCATTTTTCACCTTATGGTTTTGAACTTTTGCTTTCCCTTTGACTCGAATGTCTTCTTCTGGTCCCTTAAAAATAAAAGGACTGCCATTTTATCAGCAGCAGGACACTGTTGGTTCAATTATATTTTGAAATTTCTTATCTACAAGCAAAAAGAAAGCAAACAAACAAACAAACAGCCAAAACGACTACTGAATCAAAAGCCAATACCCCTGTTTTGTGTCTGATATTAATGGGTCACAGAAGATTCTGTTTAAAAGTCTAAAACAACGATGTGTGGACTGCCAGCTGTGACTCCTATGTGACAGTAAGACACCTCACCGAGAGGTCTGTGCTCTCAAAAAGTACCTCAGAGATTCTCGAGATGTTCAAGATACTGAAGGCTCAGGGAGGCCAACAAATTCTGAAACAGCCTTCCATAATTAAAACAACATTACAACTGATCAGACTTGGCCATAAGTAGGCAAAGAAGGAGTGAAGAAACAAACAAACCATACAAAAATTAAAAGGACCCATTGTCCTCAGTCAAAGCAACTTAAAATAAAATACCACAAAAGCAGGCCAGGACCTTCACTAGTTAGCCCAGAAGAAGCTCACCCAACCCAGTCAATCCTAAACTCAGAGCTGAGGCTTTTCGTAAGTCAGGCCCAAAATCAGGAAATTGGCTTTTCATGAGCTTTCAAAGGAATGATAATGCACCAAAAGAGAGAAAACCATGAAAACTCCAGCTTGTAACTATAAAGCAATGAGGACTCTTTAGAATATTTACATATTATAAAGAATATATACATAAAGCACAAGAATGACAAAAAAAGAAAACATTAGAGCAGAAAAGAGTTGCCTTAAAGGAAATCCCAGTAACAAAATCCAAATACAAAATTTAGAAGAAATATCTAAAGACCACAGCAGATAATAATCAAGAAATCAAGTATCAAAAATAAATATGCAAACTCCAAACAACTTACACGCACCTCTGCCTTTGGTCTTCAATAACCAGACGGGGGTCTCAGGACTGACAATATCAGGATGCAGAATACATGGAATGGACTGACATTTTAAAGCAACAGTTCATAACTACAATCGTACTAATTACAAACAGAAATAACATAACGACAAGACAATCTAAACTACACCTAAACCCAAGCTGATGCACATCTGAAGATGGCAGCCACTGTTGTTTGGTCTCTGCTCACATGTCTGCTGTTGCTGTCTGTAAACTTTTCTCTTTGTCATAAAGTGAAAATGAGTTACAGCTGATATCCTCTTCTGACTGATGTGACTGGACTTTAATCAGAATCAACTGAACAAGGACACACACATGCAGAATTGCCACTTGTGAACCCTGAGGC
>NC_053157.1:230854686-230875686 GCF_016835505.1 Polypterus senegalus | reverse complement strand
TGGCCATTTGAGAAAAAATAATCCTACATTTGTGTTGCAAGCAGAATCTGAAAGATTTGAGCTGGCAAGAAAACATATATGACAGAAGATATCAGATGTCTCCAGTTCCTTTAGGGACTTTATACTGGCTATTATCATTTAAAAGGAGTACAGAAATTAAGTCCTATGCTATGTTTGGGGTGGATGTGATCAGAAAGGCACTGATGCTTCCAAAGATCAGTCAGGAAAACTGTTGGAAAAAATGGGCAGAACTCTTTTCATTAGTCATTAGTTTAAGAAGAAAGAGTAATTAGCTCTGCTATTTTGTGAGCTATACAAGCGTGCTGAGCGGTTGGCTCCCATTTACGAGGTCACTAGCACGAGCTAAAGCTGCTGATTTAAAAAAAAAAAACATGATTTTAGTTCTATGAACTTCAGAGCAGCAAAAAGGGCGTCTTACAACCCCTGCCTCTAGTTAAACCAGCACACCTCACTATGGCCTCCTGTGCATTCTTATAAATCTCCGTTTAAACGCACAAGTGTATTTACAGAGTTTTCCTTTGTCGAAAGGCTCCTAGGTGATAGAAATGAGCTCAGCAAAACACTAAAATCACTGATCGCAGCAAATCATAAAACACACGTGGAATCTGTCTCTCTTGTGCGGTGTGGGGTTACTTTTAAAAATAACTTCATTATATTATACATACAAAATGAATAACCAAACATGTTATATAGTGTAAGGGACGGCAGGTATGGGCCGGCATCTCGACCTTGTTCATTAGCCTGGGTGCAAGCCCCTATTAAACCCAAGGCCACAGAAGGAACAGAGAGCTTTTACAGGCAGAAGTGTTAAAAAGAGACACAAGGCGTTTGTAGCTCAAGTCTGCTCCATGTCTTTAAAGGTGATAAATCAAAGTTTAGGTTTGTACATGACCTAATCCTAACAAATTCCTGAGACTACCAGCCGGTGAGCTCTCTGAGGGTCACCCAGCGGGAGGTGGGTGCTCGAAACGGTCGGGCTCAGTTGTTTGCAAGCGAACTCACAGAGTCCGTCCTCCGATTGGGGTGCTTGCAAAGCCTGACTTTACTTTCTGTGTGTAGAGAGAGAGCAGGGGCTGCTCGCAGGGGAAATCAGCTTCATTGCTAAAACTGTTTTTTACTCAGAGTCCGTCACTGGGAAACCTGATTTAGCTGAAGTGTGAAATCGGCCCCTGCTGGAACCATCAGCCCCTCCCTGAGCCATGCGGGCCGCTTGCTTCCACAAGATGTTTCCTTAGGGTCAGCTGAAGATACCTGTATTTAAAATGTGGGGTGAGTTTGAAGAGAAAAAAGGCTTGTTTTAGATCGATTTTTATACAAATTATATTAAGTAATATAATTACAAATTATACAGCCCAGGCTAGATTTGTTAGACGTCTCAAACGTGATTTAAAAGGGAACTACTGCCTATTATTTAACTAGGTGTGATTTTTAAAGGGCTGAACTAGCAGTTATCTCAAACTTTACAAGCTAATCTTTAAAAATCCCTTCCGTCATGGGCAGAGGTCTGCGCGGTGTTCACACTTTATTTTATTTTATGACACTGTGTATTTGACCTATAATCTTCTCTTGCCTGTCATGGAGCTCTGTCTAATTACCTGATGTTACAGGAATTGGGAAGTGATAAACTATTTTGGTAAGAATATGTTTTAAGGTCTACATAAGTAAGAGTATAAAGGGGAAAAGTGTCACCCTAGGGCCCTCCCATGACAAAACACAAATTATAATTGGGCTTTTCTGTTTTTAACTTTTTAATTAAAAATAGTAAAATGATTTCTAATTATCACCTGTGTAAATAGAAATAATTTCAGTTTTTTGAGTAGACAGAAAATATCGAAATTTTGCGCTTTTACATGCACGTACAAAACTGGGGTAAGGTAGAAAACCTGATTTCTTATAAATATCCGTTGAAATGCACAAGTGTATTTAGAGAGGTTTCTTTTGTCAGAAACCAGTGTAGTGATACTTCATTATATTATACTTACAAAAAGAGTAACCAAACATGCTATATAGTGTAAGGGATGACAGGCATGGGCCGGCCTTTCGAAAGTACAGGACATGGTTCATTACTCAGCCAGGAGGACAATGTAATTAAGGAAATTAGGGTTTTGCTCTTTTTTAGTAAGTGTCTTTTGTCTGATTTTAGACAGACCCCGGAAAAATAAACCCTAAGGTTAAGCTCTGTATATATGTGAACATTTTTGACATCAGCCACCAATCAGTCCAGGCTAGACGTCTCAAACGTGATTTAAAAGTGAACTGCGGCATGTTATTTAACTATGTGTGATTTTTAAAGGGCTGAACTAGCAGTTATCTCAACCTTTACAAGCTAATCTTTAAAAATCCCTTAACTTTAAAAGATCCATCGACAGAGGGTCTGCGCGGTCTCGAGCCCTCTGACATATGGGGGTAGGGGAGTTTACAGACAGCTGCTGACAAGGGGGCAATCTCGCAGGGGCTCACCCAGCACACAACTATGTGAAGGCGATCGCGCTCCACGCTGCAGCAGGGGCTGTCTCAGCCTGTGTCTGAGCTCTGAGAGAGAGAGAGAGAGACAGAGCACACAGGCCTGCGTCCTTTTCTCTATTTAGATCCGAATATTGTTGCAGCCAGACCTTGATTTGCCCAGATAAAGGGTGATCCTAAACTCCCTTAAAAGAGATGAAAAAAATGACATAAGCAGCTTCAAAGTGCCTTTCTTTACTCCCCGAAGGACCTCAAAAGAATTCCTCATCGGCGTGGGAGTCATCCTATGAGTTGCACAGCTCAAGGATGCAATCATCCCTGCCGGAACCTAAACTTCACTTTAAAAATGAAGTACAGCTCATGACTTTATGGTCTCAAAGGGGATGGGTGCTCGAAACGGGCGGGCTCAGTTGTTTGCAAGCAAACTCACAGTCCTCCCATACCTGACTTTACTTTGTGTGTGTGTGTGTGTGTGTAGAGAGAGAGCAGGGGCTGCTCACAGGGGGTCGGCTAAAAGCTGGGCTACTTGATTTCTTTCTGAGAAACCTGCTTCATTGCTAAGAATGTTTTTACTGCAGAGTCTGTCACTGAGAAACCTGATTCAATGTTGGTTGAGGAATTTCTGTGAGAATGAAAAGGATGGACCTGTAAATGATAAAGCAAAGATCCATCCATCCATCCATTTTCTAACCCGCTGAATCCGAATACAGGGTCACGGGGGTCTGCTGGAGCCAATCTCAGCCAACACAGGGCACAAGGCAGGAACCAATCCTGGGCAGGGTGCCAACCTACTGCAGGTAAAGCAAAGATAAGATAGATAGTTTAATTGCGTGTTCATATTAAAATCATAGATAGAACCAAAGAAAATGCTTCGCTTTTTTATACAGCACTTTCAGAAGTGGCGGGAAAGTGGTGGGGAGACCGGCCGCTAGGTGCAGCCTGACACCGGGGCCCAGAAACAGGGTGCGATCACGCTGACTGACTCAGACCGTGTCTTTGATCTCACAATTTGTTATCTGTGTGCGAGATGGAAAAAAAAAAAGCAGCTTGACTTAGTTTGAAGCAAAGATGAGATGTTTTAATGGTGTGCTCATCTTAAAATCGTAGATAGAACAAAATGCTTAGCTTTTTAGGCTTTCGCAGGGAAGTGTGGGGACTGGGGGGTGTGGGGGACCGGGAAGTGTGGGGCGCCTATGGTTAAATGCGACCTGGCTCAGACTGTGTCTTTGATCTGACAGTTTGTTATCTGTGTGTGTGTGAGCTGGAAAAATGCAGGTTTTTGAAGCCAAGATGAGATACATATTTTAATTTCGTGAACGTGCTTGGACTGGTGCAGGACGACTTTGGGCGTGTGAGCCGGTCAGGACACGTCCCGGGCCTGTCTGGGCTTGTTCTAGAGAAAGGACGGGGGCCCAGGCAGCCCCCGGGCATGTCTGAGCTTGTCGAGGTAAAGGCTGTCACCTGCCTGGGCTTGTTTTTCGGGAGAGGCGGGGCTAGGAAGTGGGTGGAGGCCAGGGAGGGATCAAACAGGGGGCAGACATCCATCAAACTGCCCTTGACAGCTTCCTGAACCAATCAGGGGCCGGGGGAGGGTTCAAACAGGGGACAGACATCCATCAAATTCCATTTGACAGTTTCCTGAACCAATCAGGGGCCGGTGGGGAGTTCAAGGAGGGGGTAGACATCCATCAAATTCCCCTTGACAGTTTCCTGAACCAATCAGGGGCCGGGGGAGGGTTCAAGGCGGAGTCTGGGCGGGGACAGGGGGCCCTTCAACCAACCGCCGCCAGGGGGCAGTGCCAAAGGGGGAGGAGAGAGGTCACGTGAGGGGCCGGGACTTTCCGGAGTGACATCATCAGGGAGCGACGGGGCGGGACTTCTGGTCTTGCGTCATCGGGGCGGGACTTCCGGTATGACGTCATAGGGGCTTAAAGGTCATTAATCATTTTGATTGACAGCTCTAATTTTGATTTTGACAGAAGCCGCCTGCCTATAACTACTTCCCAGATATCCTGCAATTGGCAAAATCCTCCAAAAGAGCCAACAGTGCCACTGCCAGTTACATCCTACAACACACAGCACAGTAGTTTTAAAGACAAAATCGACAGGCAACACACTAAGACACCATTAAGATTACATTAGCAATCAGCTTAGGCATTAGGTGTTATTAACAAACACAGAAGACAGATGTGCTGAGACAACATGTCAGTTAACTGTGACAGAATCTGCTCAAGAACATTGGAATGGGACTGACGTGAGATTTTATGATCACCAAAAGAGTCTGCGTAAGACTTATGGAGAGTTAAAACTTGATGTGCTGTTAAGCCAATTTTCACACCAAGTTTATCTATACTAATAAAAGGCAAAGCCCTCACTCACTCACTCACTGACTCACTCACTCATCACTAATTCTCCAACTTCCCGTGTAGGTAGAAGGCTGAAATTTGGCAGGCTCATTCCTTACAGCTTACTTACAAAAGTTGGACAGGTTTCATTTCGAAATTCTACGCCTAATGGTCATAACTGGAAGGTATTTTCTCCATTAACTGTAATGGAGTAGAGCTGCAAAGACGTAGGGGGCGGAGTTTCGTGTGACATCATCACGCCTCCCACGTAATCACGTGAACTGACTGTCAACGCAGTACGTAGAAAACCAGGAAGACCTACAAAAAGCGCTTAAGAAAACATGCATTATATAATTGAGAAGGCAGCGAAACAATAAGAAGCGAGCGAGTGGCATATACTACCATATTCATGAGTGCTGCTACCTCGGAAAGAAAGCAAGGTGTAAACCTAAACTTTAAATTAAGTTCATAGACAGGCTACGCTGGCGTTTCACATGCCCACAGGTAATGCGGGATACAAGTTTAATGAGAGGACGCAGGATATAAACGAGTTTTGATCACTTTGTAACTAAGTTAAAATTGTAGGTGAAGGGGTGTGCTTATGCAAATTCCGAGACTGTGTTTGTGGGGGATTGACAGTTAAGGCGGGTGGGGAGTCACGTCATCATCTCCCCTCCCATTTACCTCAAGTTAATACACACGCTGTCTCTAGAGTTTCAACACACTGAATCCTCCAGGCACTACTTACAAAAGGTCACATTGACAAGCGTGTTACGCTATTTTTAAAATCTTTCCTTTTCTTAGCACAAGCACAGCTGAGAAGCTTCGATGCATGTGCTCCATAACGCGTTGAAAAATAATGCATTTAATCACACTTTGCATTACAAGCAAAGGGGAGCTTTGTCAATGCATGATTTCCTGGTACACCGATTACATTGATCAGCGCATCCCGATTCATTTTACCCTCGCACCACCTTAGTTTGAGAAGAAGTATGAAAAATATGAGGTTAACACAGAAAAACAGATTACCAATTCAAGCTTTATGAATAATCGATTCGCCATCAATAATTGTTTTGGTAAAGCCATCCTCCTTCCATTTTATAATTTTTCCGCCACTAGCCATGATTAAATGAATGGTAAAAAAGTAAGAGCGAAGCGAGGGTGACTTATTTAGGCATGAATATATATGATTGCAACACTCATGACAATGTCAATCATGTTACGTTATTATTAAAATGTTTCCTTTTCTTTTTCATTACTTCTTTAACACACTACTTCTCCATGCGGTGGGTATTTTGCTATATATATAATATATGAATTACCTCCAAAGAGCGCTGAGACTTTTGATATCATGAACGTGTGTACAAAAGGGGTCTCCTGCCCAGCAAAAGTCGAGCAGCCAGCGCGCGTGCATAGCTGTGCCGGCCTTTGAGACACTGACTGCGCTTCTGCCTTAAGTCAAAGTGGGCACTTTTAATTATTTTCATCCTCCCCCTGCGCTATAGCCCAGACAAGTGCAAACACGGGACCCCTTTTCTACACCACGGCAAAATAATATTAAGGCGATTCACACTTTCTTTTGCACGTATACGATTATCAGGTCCTCAGCTCGGATTATGAACACACGCATACGTAAATTTTCTTTAATTGCCGGTAAGGCACATTACCAGAGGCACAAATTTGAACGTTCACATAGAAAATGTAATTTCTATACCACAGCCGTCGTGTAGCGCCTTTCAAAAGGGATCTACTACCGAGAGATGATCCATATACATTTTAGTTGCTGTTAGTTACTTACCTGTTGTGTTACACCATCTTTAAAATGTAGTTTACCCGCAACCACTCCAGTAGTGCTCAATGTACCTGTACTTCTTAAAACGTTAATGTTTTACTGTTTAATAACTTATAGACTATATTTCATTATTTTTCCCTTGCACTCAGTGACCAAAGCTATACACACACATATAGACACATACAAACATACACACAAGTATATGTATGTGTATATATATATATATGTATGTATGTGTATATACTGTATATGTATATATATATATATATATACACACACACCCCTATCTAGATTTATATATATATATATACACACACACACACACACACACATACATACATACATACATACATACACACATATATATAATTTGTGTGTGTAGATATGTATATAGATATGTAGATATGAAGATATGTATGTGTATATATATATGTATATTATATATATATATGTATGTATGTGTGTATGTGTGTGTGTGTATATATATGACAGCAGCAATCCAAGCTGTGAGAAAACAGTAAAAAGGAGGCGTGTCAGACGTCGTGGTACATTTTCTGATGCAGCTACGAAAACAACTTTGTGACGCTGCCACCAAATACACAAAACAATTACTTTGACAATCATGTTACATTATTTTTAAAATGTTTCCTTTTCTTTTCATAACTTCTTTAACACATGACATCGCTGCGCGAAGCGCGGGTATTTTGCTATATATATATATCACAGTGACACTCATAACAGTGACAAAACAATTACATTGACAATCATGTTACGTTATTTTCAAAATGTTTCCTTTTCTTTCTCTTTCCTTCTTTAACACACTACTTCTCCGCTGCTAAGCGCGGGTATTTTGCTATATATATATATATAGATAGATAGATAGAGATATATATTGATAGATAGATAGAGGGATATATAGATAGATAGATAGAGGTATATATATATAGATATATATATATATATACAGTATATATATATATAGATAGATATGAGAACAACATAGATAGATAGATAGATAGATAGATAGATAGATAGATATGAGAACAACACTCATATCAATGACAAAACAATTACATTAACAATCATGTTACGTTATTTTTAAAATTTTTCCTTTTCTTTTTCGTACCTTCTTTAAAACACTACTTCTCCTGCGAAGCGCGGGTATTCTGCTAGTACTCTATAAATACAACAATTTCTTGAGCAAAACATTAACAAACTTCAATAGCTAACTCAAACAGAGAAACTCTACAAATTAATATAGATACCATGTAGTACAAGTTGAGCAAGTATGAAATATTTACAAATAAGCAGCACAGTTACCAGTTATATGTTGAACAGACACTTAGGAGTAACCCTATGTAAGTTTATTTAGGATTTTAATAATTTGAGATGGTGTGTAATTTGGGTCTGTCCTCTGAACAGACGGCTGTTGTGGTGTGCAGACTCATTCACAAGCATTCCTGTTCTGACGATGAACAGATCTTTTAATGTTGGGAGACAACAGCCAATGATTTTCTCAGCTGAACGAATCACCCTCTGCAACCGAGTCTTAGAAAGAGAGGAGGCAGAAGGAAGCCAAACGGTGATGGAGGAGGTCACAATACTCTCAATGATGGCCGAGTAAAAATGTAACAATATACGCCTTGATATGCCAAGCTTCTTAAACTGGTCAAGGAAGAACAGTCTCTGCTGGCTTGCTTGACGATGGAGGTGATGTGCTTGTCTCATTTTAATGTATTAGTGAAAGTAGTTCCCAGGAATTTAAACAAATGAACCACAGACACTGTCAGGCCATTAATTTGCAAAGGTGGACAGATAGTAACTTGTTGGTGGAAATTAATCCATTTCCACTGTCTTAATAGCACTGAGCTCCATGTTGTTACAAGAATGTGCACTTGGAGAGAGGAAACAAAGCAAAACAGAAGAAAAACATCAACACATGGTGAGGAGGTGAAAACCAGAATTAGCGTAGTGTATAAGTGATAGGTGGGGATGTTTTCTGCGTAGAACAAGAACGCATTCGGATTGATAACGAAACCAAATTATCTTCCTAGAAATTATTTTCGGTGTAATGTTTTATTTTTGTTATCGCCTCATAAATTTCAATTGTTGTGTCGGATGCAGTCACAGAAGGACAGTCTGCATTTGTGGATACAAATCAGAGAATTTTACTTTTTTCATTCATGAGTGATATTTTTCTTACACAGAATTGTACTGAGCCTTTTGGCTAATAATGCTGCCCCCTCCTAGCTACACCACTGGGACAGTGTCGGGTTAAACCCGGGGTTCTAAGAGAGTGAAGGGCGCAAATTGATGTTTAAGGTCACCACAAATTCTCACAGACCCATTCTTTGTACCACTGGCGAACACCACTCTGTCGGTTCAGTTATCTCTTCAGTAACTCCATACTTTACCATACAGTCCAACTGTTACTTTACATTTTGGAAGTAACGGGACAAAAGTTCATCTTGAATTGGAAACGGAGCACTCAAAAATAATAATAATAAATTGTTGGAGGAACGTAATTCAATTCCATGTAAAACTGACACCTAAATATATTGAGTAGTTTAAACCCAGTTTAGTTACTTTGACCAGAGGGGACGGAATTAGGTGAACATAATTTATTTGACTTACTCTGACTTTTTTAAACTGACAACTGTAAGGGTTAAACAGTTTTGTAAAACCAAATTAATGAATGGTAACACTTTTTAATAGGGTGATTACACACTTGTGCATTGCATTGTAATTTGTAACACTCTTTCACCTCAACTCTTTCTCCGATCTTTCTTTCTTCTCTTCCTCTGTTCACTTTTGTCTCTGACGTGCACACACGAATCCCTATGGAAGTCCGTCAAAACGAGTCATCAAAGAGCAACTCGCTGGGCGCTGCTTAGAAAAGCGATAACATGTGGGTAGACACTGCCATCTGCTGGACGGACGAAGGATTATAATTTAAGGTTTCGTTTATCTCAGGTCTTAAAATCCATTTCTTCAATAAAGCAATATGTGTGACTATTACACCCACAAAGGACTGGCATTCTGCCCAGCATGATCTCCAGTCTTGCCTCCTGCACTGCCAGGATTGGCTCCAGTCTACTGTAATCTTGAATTGAATTAAAGTGGATTAAAGATAGATGAGATTATGATGGATTTAGTCATTAACTTCTACCTGTGCTGAGCTCCAGTAAACCATAGCACTTAACCCTACTATTATCCTAGCATTTCCACCCATCTGTTATCTTGGGCGTGGCCGGTCGGGTCGGTGCCGACCCGTGTCCTAAATCAGCCTCCCTCAACCCTCAAACATTTTTTTATCATCCAGTTTGTTTCCTTACCTCTTGGTTACCTTGTTAGGCTTCCTTATCCATGAAAAGATTTTTAAAATTTGGTTTTAAAATTTTTGGTGTGGCCCTCTGAAGATGAGACATATGATGTCAATAAAACGGCCCAGTCCAAAAAAATTGGTAAAATAAACCTCAGGAGAATTATACAAATAAATCAAAGGTTTATATGTTACCTGACTATTACTGAGGGGTATTAGAACACAACTGTAAAAAAAAAAAAAATTTAAATTTTTTATTTTAATAATATTACTATCAATATCAATATTATTAATATTAGTAACATCTGTGGTGTTAGGGTCGGTTTTGACCCATATATATTTACTTCAAGAAGAAGGCAAAAAAAGTATTTTTTTTCCAAAAGTTGAACTTTAATTCAATTACAAAGACAAAGCCAAACAAGTAAGACAAAATAAAATACAAAATAAATTACAAAATATAGATCAAACAAACAATCAAACCAATAGAATTAGTAGTACGGTGGTAGGGTGGTAGCTCTCCAGGAGCAGGATTGCTACTGTATGTTTACACAATGTGCAAGTAGGACAGTAAGTGACATTTTTAGTGTGCTCTTTGCAAATATATTTCTTGCATTTGGCACACATGGAATTGGTTTTTCTGTCCTTGCTGCTTGGGCAGACCTGACAGCGCTTTCTTTTGGAATCCGGCAGCCTCTCTGGGTCTGGGTCTGTGGCTGTGGCAGGGCTGGGTAAAGGGAAGGATGCTGGTGCTGAATCTCTTCGTCTTCCTGCTGACGTGGACGGAGTGCTTGCCGTGGTCTGCAGCTCTCTGACCACAGCTGCAGCGGCTGGGTCTCGGGGGACCCGTTCCCTTTTTTCAATGTGTCCCTTTATAAGAGAATCCCCTAGTTCTTGGAGAAACATTCTTCGCCTTTGATTCTTCCCTGCATTCCACCCTTGGTGGATTTGGGTCCACAACACAAATCCGTTGTAGGCTGACACATCCAGCATATTGTAGAACAATACCACTGGCCATCTCCTGGTCATGCGCTGGCATGTATAGGTGGCAGTCAGCTTGTCCAGGTTGTCCAGCCCTCCTTTGTTTTTATTGTAATCCAAAATAATGATGGGCTTTTTCTCTTTTGCTGATGACACAGCAGTGTCCTTGTGGAGTGTGGACATGAGTATCACACTCCGGTTTTTTTTTGGACAATATGACACAATAGTGGTTGTGTCTGTAAAGGCAAATTTTGAAGACAGTGGTGCCCTGTTCTTCAAATTCACAATTTCAGCGGGCAGCTCAGGTTTATTTTTTTTGATAGTGCCCACCATGGTGAGCTTTCGCCTCAGAAGTTCCTGTCCAAGATCAAAACTTGTAAAAAAATTGTCACATGTAATATTGTGTCCGCGCAGTCCAGTTGTCAAGTCGAGGACTACACGTCTTCCCTGGTTCCTCTCAGGGATGCCACTTTCAGGTTTTCCTGTGTAAATTTGCATGTTCCAAGCATAGCTTGTTCTTGCATCACAGGCTGCCCAGATTTTTATCCCGTATTTGGCTGGCTTATTGGGCATGTATTGCCGGAAAGGGCATCTTCCCCGGAAAGGCACAAGACGCTCGTCTACAGTAACCTCTGGCCCTGGATTGAACAACAAAGGCAGGCGCTGCACCCATCTCTCCCAGACATCCCTTATGGGAGCAAGCTTGTCACGTCTTGCTCTCATGTCTCGGTTGTCAAACCTGAGGACTCTCGAGATCATGTGGAAGCTCTTCAGTGACATTGTGGCCGAAAATATTTCTGCCTGTTGCTGTGTCCCAGAGACTGGCTGTGGCCTCATTGCTGGATCGGTATACTCCAGCAAGAAGAATTCCAATATAAGCATCCAGGAATTCTTCATCAAAGTCAATCCATGTGTCTCCGTAGACTTTTTGTCCTTCTAGGTTTGTCATGTCAAGTATTATTTTTTTCAGCGATGATGGCATGAACTGTTCAAAACTTGTTTTGATGTCACTTATCCTTGTTATGGCAAACCTTGTGACCCCAGGAGTCATTCTGATGATATTTTCAGCAGCTGCCCTGCCAGTTGTCCTGCGAGTCTCGTCAGGTGGTACTAACCTCCAGGAGATGCTGCCATTCTTGGACTGTAGTACTTCAGCTGGTGGGGAAACTGCTTCAGAGGTGATCTCCTCCTCAGACTCTGTGTCTGTGTCTTCTGACTGACACTCCACAATGTTTTCCTCCTCTGAGTCCACCTCATCAGTGTCGCTGTGCCACTCTGTAACTTGTCCTTCAGCTAGGATATGATCCAGAGCTTGGAGTGCTGTGAATCTGGCCATTTTTACCTCTGCAAATTAGATGCTTTCTCTCCAGTCACAATCACCAAACTGAACTGGTCTGGGTCTGTTTTGTCTGGGCTGTCTCTGTTTTTACTCGGGGAGGTGTGAAGAGATAAGCCCCTGACTACAGCTCGGGGATGGGAGAGGAGAGTCCTGCTACCTGACAGAGTTGTGGGGGGGGGGCTGGGGGGTGCAGAGTGAGCTGAGAGTGTGTTTATACTGGAACTTAAGTTTGGCCAGTATTTATTGTTTTATGATCTCTTATTGTACCCTGGGTCGTGGCCGACCCGCTAAGACCACAGGCAGTGAATTTCTGATTAGAGAAATAATTTACCTTTTTTTTTGTTTTTTTTGTTTTTTTTTTTGTTTAAATGGAAGTTTCAAAAAAATAGAAAAAGCCTTAATGCAGTAAACAAAATGTATGTGGTACTTTTATGCATTTAAAACTTGAAAACGGGTCGGTACCGACCCTAGGGTAATAGTAGGGTTAAATGGATTAGGTGGCTTTAATGATGGCTGACAGGACGGTTAGGTTCAAGATGAAGGTCGCATTAATGTTTCTATGCACCTTTCAGTGTTGCAGGGTAGAGGTGCTCCAGTTTGTTCTGGTCAGGCTGACTGGTGTTTCTTATGGGAAATGTGTAGCCAATCTGTTAAATAACTTCTTCTGTGTCAGAGATGTTTCATGTCAGGTCCCACATTACAGTGAGGGTCTGATTGAAATGGCTGACACAGAATGGCAACGGGGTGGGCACTGGATTGGCTTTCTTAAACGAGTGATCTCCATTTCTGTCTGTCTGTCTGTCTATGTGGGCACAAAGCAGTAACTAACACTGAACAGTACGCTAGTCCATCACAGCCCTCAACCACACACACACACACACATAAATGGAGCAAACTGAAATCACCAATCCGCCAGACATTCACATTGGCAGGAGAGTGAACTACTGTGCCACCATGCTGCTCTTCTATATTGTCAGAGTCAGCATTTATGTCACTTCTTGGCCTGAACAAAACACATTATGATCTGCATAAAACATTCAGTCACCATACAGCCAGCTGAACCATCTCACTCTGGACCGTTTATACACCGTGGACGCTGGCCCGGACACACACAGACGGACATCATATTTCACCCAACACACGTTTATTTACAAATATGTACAAGTTTTTGTGCACTCACAAACCCCAGTGCCTCCAGAACCGATTCCCCCAATGTCCAGGCCACACAGTCCTGTGCCTCTCTTTCTCCTGGCCGCCTCTAGTCCTCCCTCCAGCTCCTTCCTCTTCCACCCGACTTCTGCTGATGACTGGAGGGAGGCTGCCCCTTAAATGGGAACCCGGATGGGCTCCAGCTGCTTCCTGGCATTCATTCATAGCCACACCCCAATGTGGCGGAAGTGCCGGCTGCGCACTCGGAAGCCGTCCGGGTGTCCCCTGTCGTCTTCCCCCCAGCAGTTCCTGGTGTGGCGGAAGTGCTGGGCTTCCGGGATATTCAGGCACTGGGGCACCACCTGGCGGCAGCCACGGGTCCCTACAGGGCTGGGATTCCAAGCCCTTCACCCGAGGCCCCCAACATAACCAGGACGGACGCCCCCTCGCGGTCTGGAGGAGGCACAAGCCCTCCTCCGGTCCTCCTGGGCGTCCCGGCTGGGAACCACACGGGATATTCCGGCACCAGGGCGCCGCCTGGCAGTGGCCACGGGTCCCTACAGGGCTGGGCTTCCAAGCCCTTTACCCGAGGCCCCCAACATAACCAGGACAGACGCCCCCTCGTGGTCTAGAGGAGGCACAAGCCCTCCTCCGGTCCTCCTGGGCACCCCGGCCTGGCTCCAGTCCCGGCCGGGGACCACAACACACATACTGGTGGTGGGACACGTCATTGTCTGTTAAATCTGACATTGCACTATTGACACTTGCGAGGCTGCTCGTCTTACACATTGATTGTCTGTCATTGATCCACAGGTTCAGCTGCTCTTGTGCTTAGACGCGATCTTCATTTTGGTTGCATTTCTCAGCATTTCTAATATCAGTCAGGCAGGTTAGACCTAAACCTTTAGAAGTGTATACACGTGAGGCTCATGGCTGATACTAACAGAGCAAAGTCCGAAGCCTTATTAAACATTTTCTTTTTTACAATAAATTATTTGACAGTAATCTATCCCCGCTAACGCTTACGGTGTGTCTTGCTTGTCTCTGTCAGGTTGTGCTTCACTGTGTTGGTATCCTGGTGAAGCTACAGTGCCTCTCACAACTCCAATCTCCTCCGTTTTTGTAAGTTTTCTTTCCAGTTGGATTCTGACTGGTAACTGGTCAGCCAATCAGATTTTGTCACTAATGACGCTCATTAAGGTCAGGGCTGCAGGTTTTCCTAACTGCTCACCAGTAGCTGCTGCTAATGGGACCTGTGTCTTCTTCTGCCTTCATTCATTTTAATTTTCAGAGCACGTGTTTTCTAATGAGAGTTTCAAAGACAGCAGGGGGCTCTCAAACTCAGTTCCTGAGGGTCACCATTTTAGCTCCCGCTATTTTCTTCACTGGATGTCAATTCCTGCTGTTAACACAACACCATATTTCATTGAGTGTCTTCTTCGTTTTCTCCAGCACAAGATATCAGCAATAGATAGATAGATAGATAGATACTTTATTAATCCCAAGGGGAAATTCACATAATCCAGCAGCAGTATACTGATACAAAGAAACAATATTAAATTAAAGAGTGATAACAATGCAGGTATAACAGACAATAACTTTGTATAATGTGTAATAAGGTTTCTTTTGAAAAGAATAATATTTCCACAAAGAAAAAGTTTTGGGGACCGTCCCCATATATTGTCGTCCAGACAATCAAAGAAAACACGATTCACAGTCTTAAATAAAACAATGAACAATTTTCTTGAGAAAAAATGGCGACTTTATAGAGGGAAAGATTATGGGACAGGAAATGGTTGGCAGTAAGTGACGTCTTGAAACAGGAACCGGAAGTGACGTCATCGGGATGGGGCGGAGGCCATTTTGGAATCCGGAAGTGGAGGAGTTATTTTTCTTCCAGTTTTCTGTTGGGCAAAAAAAATTTAGGTAAGTACCACGTGACAACCCTCTATCTCGCGATGTTTCACTCACCTTTAGGCTCTTTGACTGCCTCCTAATCGCACATGTGTGACAAATGTTAATGTTTACCCCCCGGGTGGAATTGAAGAGTCGCATAGTGTGGGGTCTCTCAGTCTGTCAGTGGAGGAGGATGGTGACAGCAGTCTGTCTCTGAAGCTGCTCCTCTGCCTGGAGATGATCCTGTTCAGTGGATACAGTGGATTCTCCATGATTGACAGGAGTCTGCTCAGCGCCCGTCGCTCTGCCATGGATGTCAAACTGTCCAGCTCCGTGCCCACAAGAGAGCCTGCCATCCTCACTAGTTTGTCCAGTCGTGAGGTGTCCCTCTTCTTTATGCTGCCTCCCCAGCACACCACCACGTAGAAGAGGGCGCTCACCATAACCGTCTGAGCATCTTATTGCAGATGTTGAAGGACGCCAATAATGTAAAGCTACAAATGTTACGTACTGCATAATGGAGATGGGAGCAAATGGGATCAAGTTGGCTGGACTTCTGTTGGCTGACTTTGCATCTCATTATTCTTTGGTTGCTGTTTTAGAAGAAAAATTACTTTTTGGTTCTGAATCTTCAAAAACAAGAAAAATAAAGGCAACAGTATTAGCAGCTGTACTTATAGCTGAAAGGAAGACCTGAAGCCAAGGCAGGCATCCGTGATCTGAGTGTGAAACACCAGCCAGGTGTAAAGTTTAGAGATGCCCGGGTCATAAAGTGTCACTTCAATTGAATCCAAATACATGAAGGACAAGCAAAGATGTAAACCTCGAGATGTGCTGCAGTGAGGGCTGAAACACGAGCACAAGCAACTGTTACTGGCGCTTGGCAGGACCGTTTCTGTGCCGTTTGATGTATAACAAGGACTCGGACAAACTCCTGCTGTTGGAGATGCCTTGTGAAGGACTTGAACCTCTCATAGGACACGCCATCTTGATGAGATCTCTTCACCATATTGTCCTCTTTGTCTTTCTACTCTAATTAAAGCTGCCATACTGCTCAGCACAGCTCCTTTTATGTTGCACATCACACCAATGGCTGCGTCCCCCTCCAGATTGTCATTGTCATGTGTCCTCACAACTCGGCCTACTGCCGGTGACAACAAATGACAGTGTGTTAAAAGTCAGGGACCAGGAGTTGAAACAGAGTCACACTTAGCCTCTCACTGCGCCTTTCTGTCCCACACAGCGCCATCGTGAAGTCGGTTGTCTAACTCTACAGCGCATTGCGTGTTTGTTTTGTATCAATGGGGTGTCCACACTTTGTAAAGCTGATACGTGTTGGAAACTGTGCTAAAATGGGACGGAAAAGGTCACTTCTCACAAATACTAGTTTCGCCTTCAATACGTTTATTTCAAATTCAGTACTAAATTATTATTAAATTAAATATATTAATACATAAACATATACAGTATGATGTGGAATAAAACAAAATTAAAACAACAACAAAAATATTAATACTACTAATAATAATGTGTTTCTCAACACCTAAGAACTCTTTACAAACAAACCGTTCAAACAAATGCACTCCTCCACTTTCACACTCCATTCACTCTCTGGTTGCTTCTCTTTTCTATTTGTAATAGTAAATAAGCATTTATTTTGACATCTGTAACAAATGTCCTTAATGTTCTTAGACTCTTGTATTGTTCTTCATTCTTTGCCACCAGTTCAGCTGTGCTGTTGAACTCAGTTTCCGTTGGCTGTAGGGCGACTGAAACTTGACGAGGCCATTTTTATTGTGCAAATCTCCTTCCCTCATCTCATACTGCAGCACATTGTAGGCCAGGACCTTACATTAAAAGAAAGAAAGAAAGAAAGAAAGAAAGAAAGAAAGAAAGAAAGAAAGAAAGAAAGAAAGAAAGAAAGAAAGTAAGTAAGTTGTGGCCACCCTAGAGTCCTGTCTCCTACAGCTCAGTGCACCTTTGTGTGTGAAGCTCATTGAAACAGCAGGCGGCCATTAAAGCCTCCTTCATTCACATCTCACTGACTGGCCTGCTGTGTCTGTTTCAGGATGGAGGCTCAGGGGGTCTCTATGAGTGAACTGAACACTGTGGGTCACCACACACACACACACACACACACACACACACACACACACACACACTTCATGGACTTCAGCTGTTCAACTGCTCTCTAATTCTCATCCTGTGTGTCTGAAGGTTTAGAGAGAGCACAGCATTTTAAACATAAAATTACAAAGGTTCATTTTAATCATCAATTTTTTATTATTATAAAATTAAGCAATACATCAAGCATTTTCAAATTACAAGAAGAATATTTTTCCAGATATTAAAAACTGCATATGTTTGCGAAGGTTGAAAGAGGTGGTTCTCTTGCAGAGGTGCCACAGATAAAAGCTTCTCCATCTTAAAATCATTTGTGACATCTTGATAAGAAAAAAAGACTTCTCTCAACTGAGTGCCAAGTGTGAATGGTGAAAGGCAGAGTTTGTGAGATCTGATGAAAACGAACAGAAGAGAAAATGATCAAGTGTGAGGAGGCTGGAAACTGGAAGCGTAATAAACCCAAAATCATCAGATCGTACCATAACAACAAATCTGTTTCATTTTCTCAGCCCCAAGGCATCTTTGAACTCATCGTTTTCATTTTCCCTGAGAGAATCTGTGGTTCCTGTCTGCTTTTAAAAGGCAAACAATTAAACCTGTGCAGAAAGAAAACAAAAATAAATGGTCAGTATGGCTCCACTCAACCAGGTTGTAATAAAACACTCTAACAGACATTAAATAGAATATTTCAATAGAATATTATTATCACAACTGCTCCATAGAGTAGTAAATGCCATATCCCTTGCACTTCATACCATCCTGGTACATGTGGACAACACAAGCTGCAATGTCAAAGTCCTGTTTACAGGCTACAGCTCAGCATTTAATACTGTGAGACTAGAAAAGTTAACCACCAGACTCCTCAATTTAGGACTCTGTGCCACTGCATTTGGCGTTTGGACTTCCTCACCAACAGGCCTCAGCATATGAGAGTGGCAGCATGGCATCCTCCATACTGTCCCTCAGCACATGCCCTCAATTGGGTGGTGTGCTAAGCCACCTCCTATGTTAGAAGTTAATGAAATTTACTGGTTAATCGGACATATTAGGCAGAACACCAACAATAATGAGAGGAGGTCTACCTGCTGACTCAGTGGTATCAGGTCAATAATCTCACACTAAATGTTAGTAAACCAGGAGCAGGGCAGAGACTTCAGGAAGAAGAAAGTAGAACCACACTGACTTTAACATCGGACAGGATGTTTTGGAGAGGGTGAGCACCTTGAAATGTCCGTCACTGACAAACTGAGGTGGGCACAACATATTTCATCCCTTGTCCAGACGTCTCACTGTTGCCTCTTCTTCCTCAGATTTCTGATCAGATCTTATTTTTTTCCATCTGCTCTCCTGAACTTTTACAGGTGCCCAGTGGAGTCGATGCTCAATGGCTGCACCACATCCTTACATGACACCTGCACAGCTCAGGAGTTTAAAGCCCTGCAGAGGGCACTGAAGGTGGCACAGAACGTCAATGGCACCCAGCTGAGCTGCCTTATCTCAGGACATACACAACACTCGCTGTCTTAGAAAGTCAAACAGGATCATTAAAGACCTCGGCCATCCTGCACAGCTGCTTTTCCTGCACATCCCTTCAGAGCCTTTGGCACTCGCACACCTTATCTAGTGAGTCACTTGTAAAGTTTCAGATTTGCATTTTATCTGTGAATTTGTCACAACGCTCTGTGCCTGTACCAGTGAAGAGCGCAATACAAAAATCAACTGAATTGATTTGAGCTGAACTGGGAGATTCAGGGACAGTTTCTACCCACAGGCCATAAAGTTGTTGAATAGCCAATCATAACAACAAACAATTGTATGAATATGCAGTGCATATATGTATATATTTTGTACTATTTAATTATTTGCACTTGAATTGCATTGAATAAGAATTTCCTTGTACTATTTACAAATGACAATAAAGTTAACTTGATTTGAGATGATTACGTTCATTTTAAACAGTCATCTCTAAAATCAGACACATGACGAGAGTTTGTAATGGCAGCTGCTGATTTCTGGATAACAAGAAACATAAAGTTTAAAAGAGAATTCATAATGAAATCCGATCATTCACTCCACCTTTTAGAGTCTGTGCTTTACTATTCACTACAACATCATTATATAATCACACCGTGTTTGTTTTAAGCACAAATAGTTCAAAAGAGACATTTGAAGTAAAAAGAGCAGCTGCTCAAGGACCTCAGACCTCCAAAATATCAGACATAAACGCAGTGTTTGTGTTGTTTGTCGATTCATTGATGGCCTGACTTTGGATTTCCTCTGCTAATACATGAAGTCAACATGCAGTAATCTGTTGCATGTCTTCATAAACTTTATCCATTAATTTATCACTCACTAGCTCCAGTAAATGCCTACAACAGACTCTTTGAGTTCCATCATTCAATAAAAACTTTATTATGCTTAGCCAATATTCATGTAACATGGAGGGAATAGCTTGTCACTCAGTGTTGGTGAGTCATTGAATGGCTGGTTATTTTCCTGTCATTTCTAGATCTCAATTTTCCTACACTGGGTCTACAACTGTGACAGGTTAAGAGAGACTTGTTCTCCAGAATGGACACAAACTCCTGCCAACACAGTCGAGGACAGAGGATGCGCCCCCTGTTCTGTGTGCCATTGTGTGTACGGCACTGCACTCCGCTCCTCTGTGAACACGTCCATGTTTTGTTGTCTAATGCCTGAACAGTCGATGTGCACAGACGCTCACAGTACACACAGTCATAGACTTGACTGCCTGTGTAAAATGACTGCTGACAAAACTGATCTCACGTGAACACTTGTGGCTACAAAGAAATGCAAAATATAAACATTCTCTGCTATCTTAGTTTCAAGGGAGGAAAACATTTTAGATAGGTTTAGTAGTTAATCTCTACTTTAGTTTAAATTGGAGTTGACAATTAAATAAATTGTGATCGCCTCCCACAAACAGGCAAATAACTGAGAAATATTCTTGAGAGCCGCATTTTCCATTCTACTCACAAAAGGTCACATAAACTTGTTCCAGTATTTGAGGTTTTATTCGATGCCACCTGTGACTGCCCTGAGAGTTGACATTTCTGAAAAGTAGGAACAAAAATACAATGAGGCTTTAGTAACTGGAAAATAGATTTCAAATGACCTGCTGTTTAAAAGTAAGGACAAGAAATTTACCAACAGGAACATGAAAAAGAAAAAAAAAAGGTTTAGGAGACATATTTG
This sequence comes from Polypterus senegalus, assembly GCF_016835505.1. NCBI lineage: Eukaryota > Metazoa > Chordata > Cladistia > Polypteriformes > Polypteridae > Polypterus > Polypterus senegalus. The sequence continues at coordinate 230,855,041 of NC_053157.1, read as the reverse complement.
TGTATCTTAATGACAGGTCAGAACTCACCGCCATTGGCACAGAGCACAGACACAGCAGAACCAGCAAGGCGGCGAGTCTCATGGTGGTGCTGACACAGAGACGTCTGTTCTGGTAAACAGCAGCACCTCCTTATATAGCAGATCTGGCAGGGTGGGACACGTCTACAGGAAGGGGATGAGGACAACTGGGAGGAAAGCCAATTCAAATCAGATCTCATTTGCCTTGGAAGAAGATCAATAAAAATACTGCAGTCAAATCACTAATTGTAATGGTGAGGTCATTAACTCATAATAACTTGTGCAAATATTGTACTGTTATTCTGTGCTGGAAGCATTATGTTGAAAAGTAACTGTG
>NC_053157.1:230836894-230854186 GCF_016835505.1 Polypterus senegalus | reverse complement strand
TTTGTCTTCCTTGATATATTTGGTGAACACATAACTCACCTAATAAATACCATCTTACAATCTGAATTCACTAATTTTGTACTTTATTAATCTGTCTATAGTTACTGAAATTGCTTTATAACTCAAGTATTTTTTGTTGTTCCTTTGGAGATTAATTTGTCTTGACATTTCTGTCACACTGAGGGACAAATCAGACAGTAACTTCAGTTCATCAGCCTACCCTTTCACCAACATGCCCTCTGAGGTAGATGGGAGCGTCTTCTGCCTCCTGAAGTCTCTGAGCAGCTCCTTGTTTGACTTTACTGACATTACTGGTCATATTGTGGCCCTGACACCACTGAGTCAGCAGACAGACCTCTTTTCACTAAGCTGTCTTGTCATCAGACCTGTGATGTTGGTGTCATCAGCGAATGTAATAATGGAGTTGGAGTCGTCTCTGGTCACACAGTCTTAGGTGAACAAAGAGTGCAGGACAGTGCTAAGCATACAACGCTGTTGTTATGGGATGGAGTCCTTAAATGGCAAAATGAGTGTCATGCCTCCAAAAAAAGCCCAAAAAGCCGGCCATACCATGAGTGTCATGCCCAGAAGACGATCACCTAAGCTCAGCCAGTCCCCAGATGTTACCTGTTGGCTTCAGGCTTCAGAAATGGGAAGCTGGCAGAATAAAATGAAATGTCCAGAAATATCATAAAGCTCTACAAGAGGGAGGATAACCATCAGCACCTGACCCTGGGTATATTGAGGAGTTTACTGGTTAAAAAAATTAATAAAATAATAAAAAATGTGTAAAGTAACAAAATACTAAAAAATAAAATAAATAATGTTGTGTCACAGTCTCACTAATCATGATTCAGTCTTGATTTTCTGTATTTTAGCACTTTGTTTCATTATTGAATGTTTGTCCTATTTTTCTATGTAAATGTTTTTCTTATGAGATATAACTCTTTGAATGTTTTTGTAATTGCTTTGAAATTTTATATAATTTGTATTTCTGTTATTTTGTATGCTAGGCTTCAGAACAAATCACAGTACAGAAACTGCACTCGTTAAAGTAGTAAATGACTTGCGGGTAAATGCAGACAGAGGCCATTTATCTGTTCTCATCCTCTTAGATCTGAGTGTTGCATTTGACACCATTGATCATAATATTCTTAGAAATCGCCTTAGTCAATGGGTGGGCCTCTCTGGCAGTGTCTTAAATTGGTTTGAATCCTACCTGGCAGGGAGAAAATTCTTTGTGATTTGTGGTAATCAAATCTCAAAGACACATGATATCCGATATGGTGTTCCACAAGGCTCTATCCTGGGTCCGCTGCTCTTCTCAATCTACATGCTTCCGTTAGGTCAGATTATCTCAGGTTACAACGTGAGCTACCACAGCTATGCTGATGACACACAGCTGTACTTATCTATAGCACCTGATGACTCCGACTCTTTTGATACACTAACACAGGTATTTCTGAATGGATGAATAGTAATTTTCTCAAACTAAATAAAGAGAAAACTGAAAATTTTGGTAATTGGCAATAATGGATTCAGCGAGGTTATCAGAAATAAACTTAATGCACTAGGATTAAAAGTTAAGACGGAAGTAAAAATTTAGGGGTAACCGTTGACTGTAATCTGAATTTTAAATCGCATATTCATCAGACCACTAGGACAGCATTTTTTCACTTAAGAAACATAGCTAAAGTTAGACCTCTTATATCATTGAAAGATGCTGAGAAATTAATTCACGCGTTTGTTTTCAGTCGACTAGATTACTGTAACGCACTCCTCTCAGGACTACCCAAAAAAGACATCAATCACTTGCAACGAGTGCAGAATGCAGCTGCTAGAATCCTAACTGGGAAAAGAAAATCCGAACACATTTCTCCAGTTTTGATGTCACTACACTGGTTGCCTGTGTCATTCAGGATTGACTTTAAAATACTGCTTATGGTTTATAAAGCCTTAAATAATCTCGCTCCATCTTATATATCGGAATGCCTGACGTGTTATATTCCAAATCATAACCTTAGATCTTCAAATGAGTGTCTCCTTATAATTCCAAAAGCTAAACTTAAAAGAAGTGGTGAGGCGGCCTTCTGCTGTTATGCACCCAAAATCTGGAATAGCCTGCCAATAGGAATTCGCCAGGCAAATACAGTAGAGCACTTTAAAACACTGCTGAAAACACATTACTTTAACATGGCCTTTTTATAACTTCACTTTAACTTAATACTGATACTCTGTATGTTCAATTCTTCATAATAATTATTCACAGTGGCTCCAAAATCCATACTGACCCCTACTCTCCTCTTCTGTTTCTTTTTCCGGTTTCTTTGTGGTGGCGGCCTGCACCACCACCACCTACTCAAAGCATCATGATGCTCCAACAATGATGGACTGAAAGCCAGAAGTCTACGTGACCATCATCATCAGGTCCTTCCATGAAAACCCTAAATACAAAGAGGACTGTTTGACTTATGTTAGGTAGATTGCCCAGAGGGGACTGGGTGGTCTCTTGGTCTGGAACCCCTACAGAATTAATTTTTTTCTCCAGCCTTTGGAGTTTTTTTTTTGTTTTTTCTATCCACCCTGACCATTGGACCTTACTCTTATTCTATGTTAATTAATGTTGACTTATGTTTATTTTTTTATTGTGTCTTCTATTTCTCTATTCATTTTGTAAAGCACTTTGAGCTACATTTTTTTGTATGAATATGTGCTATATAAATAAATGTTGATTGATTGATTGATTGATAGTCAGAGTAGCTGTTGCTGCTGTGCAGATTACCCAAGGTGCCAATATGCCTCAAGCGTGTGCAGTGGTGTGAGACCCCCATGGCGCGTCTCGTTCAGCTCCTGTTGTTGATCTCTCTCTTCAGGGTGGGATTTGATGTTTTCTGGTTTGCTGTTTTGACCTTTGCCTTTGCATTTTCTACTTTCAAAGTGTTTACCTTTTGAAGTGTATATTGTATTTGAATATGTTTTAACATTGTTTGGGTATGAATTAATAATAATAATTAATTAATAATAATCATTTCTCAATACATTCCAAAATTGTGAACCTTTTTTGACTTCATGTAATTTAAAAAAATATATAAATGTCTGTTATATTGAGCCAGGTGTTTTATGGTGTCCTCTCCCTTTCAGTGGTTTTGTAGGCCGTGAGCCTTTCTCCTGGTATTCAGTCTTTGTTTGAAGTGTGCAGGCCTTAAATCACAACATGCTATTATTTGGGAGTTTTCAAATTCTGGAAATGTTGACTTCTGGAATTTAACCCTAATGCTCTGAATTGTTTTCTCAATATGAACCCTTTTCTAAAAGGTTTTGACTTTTAATTTGTTCTTTTTTAGTGTGGTTACAGCTGAGAGTAAAAAAAATAAATCACATTTTATTGTATAGAATATGGCAAAATAAAAACCTTGAACCTAAAATAACTGATAAACTTGAATATGAATATGGGGTTTGGTCTAAAAGGTCTGTACCTGATAATATAATTACACATAATTCGATTTTAATGTCTAACAGTTGGGCCTCAAAGGATTTGTCCAGGAGATTTGTCCAGCGGTCCACGAGAGATCTTTTAGTTTACGTACTCTAACTTTATTGATAAACAGACAATCATCATGTGAGGCTGTGAAAGGCAGAGGATGGTTTTGTTCTGTTTGACTGAGTGTTGATGATGACTACCTCTTCATTAAAATCAGCCCTGTTAGCAGATAAGCCTCAGTGAAGAACGTCCTTCAACAACCACATGTCAGTGAATGTCCTACAAGGAAACACAAATATAACTGAAGGGATTTGGACACAGATATCAACAGCCTTTGAATCTTGCCGACTACTCCAATCCTGTTTCATGGCTGTAATCAAGTAAAGTGAGAACTGAAATAATTGTTGAGAGCTGCCTGTGGTATTTGATAGTCTAACAAACCTCTTAAACTCTAAGTGGCCTGCTACCGGGCTGACAAGGGTTCAGAAATGTTTGAAAACACCTTCTGCCGCATCATAAAGATGAACTACGCCACACACCTCGTTTGAAAGCCACGAGTGTCTACTTCACACTCATAGTGATCACATTGTTAGAGTACGTACAGGAGCCATCTTAATCTGCTATGAAATAATACGTTATGAAGTGTCGAACAACAACAACCAGAGAAATTAAACCAGCCTAGAAATTTTACTGCACAAAAAATACTGAAGTGACATTCATCACTCAAAAGGTCTCGACCAGTAGATTTCAAATGATGCCTTGAACCTCCACTACAACCGAGCATAGGGTGACCACGTGCCAAACACCTTACCAATCGTCACATCAAACTTGTGAATTTCATGTGCTCTTTCATATAACTCCACAACACAATAGTAAAAATATACAAGTAACATGTCAGCACTTACAGCAGATACTCCTGGTCAAAACGAGCCCTGACACACGTATGTGCTATGAAACACCTGGTGACGCTGGATGGCACTGGCTGAGTGGGTCACACCATCACAAATCTCACAACATTGGATAGCGGAGACTGAGACGATTCCATCGACACCAAATAAGGCCTCATGTTTGAACAACGGGCCTGCCGTGACTTTATATAAAGAAGTCCATCTCACCAGTCAAGAGGGAATTTTAGTGTGTTGTTGCATAAAACTTCATAAAGCAACAGTGAATACAAACAACTTATATATCAACATTTACAGAAGAGTCTGATGAATAACACAAGCCTAAGCACATCACCGTGTGATTAAGTGTTCGTGAGATATTCACCTTAAAACAGCATGTGCCAACTGAAGACTGGCATCAAGCAGCTGCCTTTTCCAGGTGGGTTACTGTGGCTCAGTGGGTCGTGCCCTGGAAAGCTTTATACCCTTTGATATCTGTGACTGAGACGTCTCTAATGATATTTTTTTGTTAGTGTTTGTCTGTGTATCTATGATACATGTATGTGAGTGTCTGTGTGTATATGGGGGAAATTATTTATATTTGATATTAATGTTTTATATTATTTAATATACATTTTACATTCTTTATATTTATATCGAGGGCATCCCTGCCTGAAAAGGTTCTGGAGGTGAGAGGGCTGCCCGTGGTGCCAAATGCTGTAACATTTTATTTCTTTGTGTTATCAGCATGAAGCTTTTCACAGGCACAGTTGACATGTCTGGTAACACAGCAGAGGTGACAAAACTGACCTGTCATTGCTTGAACTTGAAATATACTGCATTTTATAACTCAAAATACAAAAGAATCACAGGATCAGTCTAAGGTTTATTATTTTTTTTTTTTGTATTTTGCCATCAGTGTTTTAGTAAAGGAAAGTTGAAATTTGACACAAACACAAATTCTATCACATCTGAGAAGTTATCTGTGAAGTTTTAGTGAAAAATCAACGTCCTTCCTTTTTATATTGGACAATAAGGCTTTATTATGGTGTTCTCCCCTTAGGCAGAAATTGATGAAAATGACCTCAGGGTGTAAAAGACCAACAAAGACGTTCATGAGAAGAAAAAATAAATCATGTAGATAATCAGAGAGTGAGAGTCAGACAAGAAGACAAAGAGGCAGGCAGGTTTTTATTTTGCTTGCACTTGTCTTTATTTTACTTAGAAGACATTCTTTTAATTCTTCATTTTTGAAAATGATTGGTCTGGGAGGGTCCTATTGGGCTAAAAGAGAAACAGGCAATTAATGAATTGGTAGAAAAAGATCAAAATCCTAAACATTTTATAGGAGACTTTAGAGAATCTCATGTGAGTTCAGTGATGTTGTGAATTAATAGAAAGAGACAAGAGAGAAGGCCCTGCTGCAGTGAGCCATCAAAGAGCGGGTGAAGGAATCAAACACACGTGAAGGTGTAAGAAACCTTTCCTTTAATATTAACTAACTTTAAACAGAACTATAATAAAACAAGTTTTCAAGAACGGGACATCCTGTCTCCTTAAACTAATGACACACCTGTGGGATCCACAAATGGTTTTAGGCCTGTAAAAAAGTCAGTCAGCCCTCCACCCGGTCAAACATTCAACTCTGTAGGCCAAACATGCTTACCGATTTATTGAGGACCAGAAAAATCATCTTCAACGTGCAAATCCAAATCCTCCACCTCCTCCAAATCGTCCTCTAATTCCTCTTCCTGCTCCAAATCCACTTCCGGCATTCTGACTGAAAGGATTAAATGAAGAAGAAAAGTCAGGATTTCCTTCCTTTTCTTTTTCTTCTGTTCATGGATGAGATGCTTTCTACTTGTAGGACAGCTGGCATAGTAAACAGTTACATTGTGCTCTCATCTCATAATGCAGCACATTATGCAGGTCAGGACTTTATACTTAAATAAATAAATACTTAAATAAATAAAGTGAGTTATTGCCACCCTAGAGTCCTCTCTCCTACAGCTCAGTGCACCTTTGTGTGTGAAGCTCATTGAAACAGCAGGCTGCCATTAAAGCCTCCTTCATTCATATCTCACTGACTGGCCTGCTGTGCCCGTTTCAGGATGGAGGCTCAGGGGTCTCTATGAGTGAACTGAACACTGTGGCTCACCACACACGGACACACACCACATATGCGTTGTGGACTTCAGATTCTCATCTGCCCTCTAATTCTCATCCTGTGTGTCTGAAGGTTTAAAGAGAGCAACTGAAGAATAGCAAAGTTCCCTTTTTATTATTAGTTTCTTCTCATTATTAATGTAGGCAACACATATAATGAGAGGAATTCACTTTTGACAAAATGCCAACCTTGGATTGATCATCTGAACACTCACCAAATTCAAAGCACAGATAACCCTTTAAAGCTAGACCTTCCTGCCCTGAGACCACTGCTATGGAGCTTTGTAGACATTTAATCAAAAAGAATAACATAAAAGAGATAATAACTAGAGGAGGAATAAGAGAGTGAGGTAGAAACGGCTTATATCAACACATAAACTGATTCAAAGGACGTGAAGAAGGACGACTGTAAACACAAATCACTTCTTGTAAGAGACCACCAGGGCTAACGATAAGAGAAAACAAAGTGGAAGACATCTTAAAGTGTTCAGTCAGCTCCTGAAATGTTCACAGTCAGAAGTCATTAAAGTGCACTGGAGACACCAAGCAGGGTTTGTGCAAAGGTGACACCACATCAGGACAAATCAGGACAGTGACCACAAATCAGAAATCAAATGCCGATGGTCATTTGTCACATTTTAATATGAAAAGGAAATAAATAGAGTGACATAGAGGGGGCTGGCAACTGAATGCTTGATAAACCCAAGATCACCACTCAGTGCCCTTGGACCAAATCCAGCTAATTTTCTAATCTTCTAACGCATTGTTTTTGGTTTCCCTGAGAAAATCTGTGCTCCCTGTCTGCTTCAAAAGGCAAACGATTAATCCCGTTGCCAAGAAGAAAAAAATTAGATATTCAATATGACTCCACACTGGTGGCACTCAGTCCAGTTGTAATGAAATGCTCAGACAGACTGATGCTGTGACACATTAAATACAATATGCCAAGTTATCCTGACCAACCCCTGTTCCATAGTAAATGCCAAATGCTCCATAGTAAATGCCATATCCCTTTCACTTCATACCACCCTGGCACATGTGAATAACACAAACTGTAAAGTAAAAGTCCTGTTTACAGACTACAGCTCAGCACTTAATACTGTTGGACAAGCAAAGCAGATCACAAAACTCCTCAATTTAGGACTCCATGACACTGCAATCAGGGTTTGGACTTCCTAATCAACAGGCCTCAGTATAAGAGATTAGCATCTTGACATCCTCCATACTGACTTATAGCACTAACCCTCCATGAGGTGGTGTGCTGAGGCCCCTGCTATGTTTGAAGTTCATGAAATTTCCTGGTTACTCCACCATTTTAGGCAAATCACGATCAATGATGAGAGGAGGTCTACCATCTGACTCAGTGCTATCAGGTCAGTAATCTCACACTAAATGTTAGTTAACCAGGAGCAGGGCAGAGACTTCAAGAAGAAGAAAGAAGACCACACTGACTTTAACATTGAACAGGATGTTGTGGAGGGGGTGAGCACCTTTAAATGTCTCAGAGTGACCGTCACTGACAAACTGAGGTGGGCACAACATATTTCATGCCTTGTCCAGAAGGCTTACTGTTGCCTCTTCTTCCTCAGATGTCTGACAAGATCTTATTTTTCACCATCTGCTCTCCTGAACTTTTACAGTTGACCAGTGGAGTCGACGCTCAATGGCTGCACCACATCCTGACATGACACCTGCACAGCTCAAGAGTGTAAAGCCCATGCAGAGGGCACTGGAGGTGGCACAGAACATCAATGGCACCCAGCTGAGCTGCCTTATCTCAGGACGTACACAACACTCGCTGTCTTAGAAAGTCAAACAGGATCATTAAAGACCTCGGCCATCCTGCACAGCTGCTTTTCCTGCTCATTCCTTTAGAGCCATTGGCTCTCGCACACCTTATCTAGTGAGTCACTTGTAAAGTTTTAGATTTGCATTTTATCTGTGAATTTGTCACAACGCTCTGTGCCTGCACCAGTGAAGAGCGAAATGCAAAAAATAACTGAATTGATTTGAGCTGAACTGGGAGATTCAGGGACAGTTTCTACCCACAAGCCGTAAAGTTGTTAAACAGTCAATCACAAGAACAACAAATGTGTGAATATATGGTGTATATATGTATATATTTTGTACTATTTAATTATTTGTACTTGTATTGCATTGAATTAGAATTTCCTTGTACTATTTACACATGACAATAAAATTAACTTGATTTGTCATTATTACGGTCATTTAAAACATCACACATCTCTAAAATCAGACACAGGCTGAGAGTTTAAAAGGGTAGCTACTGAATTCAGGATAACAAGGCACATAAAGTTTAAAAGAGAATTGATAATGAAATCCGATCATTCACTCCACCTTTTAGAGTCTGTGCTTTACTATTCACTACAACATCATTTTATAATCACACCGTGTTTGTGTTAAGCAGAAATAGTTCAAAAGAGACAAAGTAAAAAGAGCAGCTGCTCAGGGACCTTAAAACCTCCAAAATATCCGATTTAAACGCAGTGTTTGTGTTGTTTGTCAATTCACTGATGGCTACGGATACAAAATCAGCCCTGATGACTCCATCTATAACCTGACTTTGGATTTCCTCTGCCAATACGTGGATTTTAACATGCAGTAATCTGTTTCATGTCTTCTTAAACTTTATCCATTAATTTATCACTCGCTAGCTCCAGTAAATGCCTACAATAGAGTCTTTGAGTTTCACCATTCAGTAAAGACTTCATTATTCTTAGCCAATATTCATGTAACATGTAGGGAAGAGCTTGTTGCTCAGTGTTGGTGAGTCAGTGAATGGCTGGTTATTTTTATGTCTTGACCACAACTCACTTCTAGATCTCGATTTTCCTGCACTGGACCTCCAACTGTGGTGGATCAAGAAAGATTTCTGCTCTAAAACTGAATGGACACGGAGCTCTGTGAACACAGTCGAGGACAGAGGATGTGCCCCCTGTTGTGTGTGCCATTGTGTGTACGGCACTGCACTCCACTCCTCTTTGAACACGTCCATGTTTTGTTGTCTGATGCCTGAACAGTTGATGTGCACAGACGCAACAGGACACACAGACACAAAATCTGGAGGCACGCAGTCACAGACTTGCATATTTCTATAAAAATGACTGCCAACAAAATTTATGTCGTGCAGAATGGACAAGTTTCAAGATTCTCCACACTCTCTTAGTTTCAAGGGAGGAAAACATTTTAGTTAATTTTAGGAGTTTATCTCAACTTTAGTTTAAATTAGAGATGACAAGTGAATAAATTGTGATGAGCTTCTCACAAACCAGAGTGATTAATGAAGGAACTGATATAAATTATTGAGTGGCACATTCTCCATTCTACTCACAAAGACTTTAAGGGAAATGCTTTAGCTTTTAAGGCTCTGGACGATTCCTCATCCGAGTCACAATTCTGAAAAGTAAGAACAAAAACACATTGCGACATTAGTAACCGATAAATCGATTTCAGATGACCCACTGACAAGAAATTTACAAATATAAATGAAGAAAAAGAAAAGAAAATTGTTTTGTAAACATTTTTCAGTACAAATGTCGAAGGTCACAACTCACAGCCATTGGCAGAGAGCACAGGCACAGCAGAACCAGGAAGGTGGCGAATCTCATGGTGGGGCTGACACCGAGACGTATGTTCTGATCAACAGTAACACCTCCTTATATAGCACATCAGTTGGGTTGGGACACATCTACAGGGTGGGGATGAGGACAACTGGGGAGGAAAGACAATTAAAATCAATTTTCGTTTCACTTGAAAAAAGAACAAGAAGAAAGTTCAGTCAAATCGTAAACCACAAAGGTGAGGTTATCTGCAAAGATTTTCCAATCAGAGAAAACTCTGGATTTTTGGGTCAGAGTATCATGTGATTATTATGTTTCAGATGCATTCTGTTGAAAAAGTAAAAGCATTAAACCTAACCTAATCCTAACCCTAACCAATATATCTCATATGTCGTGTGATGATGAGCTCAGATACTGTGATATTCAGGTACTGTGGAGAAACAGCTTACACCTCTTACTTCAGATGCTGTGTTAATGCTGGATGAGTTTTATCAGACTGAGTGATAAAGCAGGAGGAGATTTTTGTGAACGTGCAGTAATGACAAAGCGTCATTACAAAGCGACAAAGCGTACAGTATAATTAAAGCTAAATGTGTAATCCAGGCATTGAGTTGTGCAACGAATTCATCCACTTTACTGCTCAGGAAAGTGTGGTGCTGAAAAATTGTCACCAAGAAGCTTTTACCTGAAAATGAAGGCTATTAGGACTCATGATAGGCAAACAGAGTTTTAAAGCTTAATTGCAATAAAACAACAATAATAACAACACGGACTCAACCTGATTCGGCCAAATGAGATTGAGCCCCGAACAGTTCAAAACTCAAAACTTATATAGTAATTTCTTATCACTCTGACCTCGTTCAATTAGCTCATTCTGCACCTGTCTTTACTGTCCATTGTTCATCTCTAGTTTCTGTTTTGCTTATTTTTGATTGGTCTTTTGGTTGGTTAGATGCTTCCTTTTTCCATCTTTGGGCATTCTTCTGTCATTTCCTTTCCTAAGCCTTTCATGCTGGTTATTTGGTTTCCAAAGTTAAGCTTTTAACTAAAAGAAATACGGCGTGTGCCTTTATTTAATTATTTGTTTGGCATGCTTTATTTGGCTTAATCATTGCGCTAATTTCAATATATTGTCCTATATTTATTTATGCTAGTGCTTGAATATATTGATTTTGTTTTTCATGCATTACATCATTGTGACCTTATTTATCGCAAAAACCTTTTGCTGTCATTTTGCTAAATTTACCATTTCAGCTGGTTTCTCAACCTTCTACCAAGGACACCTTTTTCTTAGTTTCCTATCTTGTCCACACAGGTGCACAGGTAGTTTCTATGCGTCATTCTTGTCCTGTCCTGTCCGTCTTTCCCACACTACCAATTCTGCCTCAAGCTTTCTAAAAAATAATGTAATATGACTGATTTTTTAGTTAACCATTTGCTTGACTTATCATATTTGCCTGACATTCTAATTTATGCTTAATCTAATGTTTCAGATGCTTTTAATTACTTTAATGGCTATTTATGCTAATATGCTATTTATGCTGATTTTGTATGCTCTAGCAGTGCTCATTCTGTTCCTTCGGTCCTGCTGATGGGTTAAGGACCTTCTACGGCCCTGTCCAGCTTTCCTAGAGTAACTGCTTGTCTCCTGGAATCTCCTCAGTGACCTTGAGACTGTGCTGGGAGACACAGCAAACCTTCTGGCATGGCACATATTGATGTGTCTGCCATCCTGGAGAAGTTGGACTACCTGTGCCAGCTCTGTAGGGTCCATTTATGGCCTCATGCTAGCAGTAGTGACACTGACTGTAGCCAAATGCAAAATGAGTGTCAAAACAGATGAGGAGGGAAAAATGCCAGTGGCCTCCCTCCTCCTGTTAAACCATTCATTCCTGTTTTGGGGTCGTCTCATTGTTGCTCCCATAACCACGGCCCCCACCCTCCAACCTAGTGCACAAAAGTAACTGAAACTGATTATCAAGCCCCTCTGCTACTTCACTGACCATATCAACAGCCCAGAAGTTTCATTGACATGACGCTATACTCGGATTAAAAAGGGTTCCTTTGATTTTGTTGAGCAGTATATTTTAATGTAAAATTGTGGTTTTCTAAGTCACTACATAAATTTCTGAAATACACTCAGTGATAGTTTTCGATAGCCAGACACTTCAGTCCTTCACAAATGCAGTAGTTTACAAACATCATATTTTAATTTCTCTTTGAGAAGCATGAAATATAATTGTGTTGAATTTCAACTTATGATGACATTTTTGCTACGTATGTACTATTGAGGGACTTTATTTTATATGGTGTTCCACAAGGCTCTATCCTGAGTCCGCTGTTATTCTCAATCTACATGCTTCCGTTAGGTCAGATTATCTCAGGGCACAACGTGAGCTACCACAGCTATGCTGATGACACACAGCTGTACTTATCAATAGCACCTGATGACCCCGATTCTATTGATTCACTAACAGAATGTCTGACTAGTATCTCAGAATGGATGAATAGTAATTTTCTCAAGTTAAATAAAGAGAAAACTGAAATTCTAGTGATCGGCAATAATGAATACAACGAGGCTATTAGAAATAAACTAGATACATTAGGATTAAAAGTCAAGACGGAGGTAAAAAGCTTAGGGGTGATTGTTGACTGTAATCTGAATTTTAAATCACATATTAATCAGATCATTAGGACAGCATTTTTTCACTTAAGAAACATAAGTAAAGTTAGACCACTTATGTCACTGAAAGATGCTGAGAAATTAGTTCACGCGTTTGTTTTCAGTCGACTAGATTACTGTAACGCACTCCTCTCAGGACTACCCAAAAAAGACATAAATTGTTTACAACGAGTGTAGAATGCAGCTGCTAGAATCCTAACTAGGAAAAGAAAATCCGAACACATTTTTCCAGTTTTGATGTCATTCAGGATTGACTTTAAAATTCTGCTTATGGTTTATAAAGCCTTAAATAATCTCGCCCCATCTTATATATCGGAATGTCTGACACCTTATATTCCAAATCATAACCTCAGATCCTCAAATGAGTGTCTCCTTAGAATTCCAAGAACAAAACTTAAAAGAAGTGGTGAGGCGGCCTTCTGCTGCTATGCACCTAAAATCTGGAATAGCCTGCCAATAGGAATTCGCCAGGCTGATACAGTAGAGCAGTTTAAAACACTGCTGAAAACACATTACTTTAACTTGGCCTTTCTATAACTTCAATTTAACTTAATTTAACTTAATCCTGATACTCTATATGTTCAATTTCCTCATAATAACTATTCATGGTGGCTCCAAAACCCGTACTGACCCCTACTCTCTCTTCTGTTTCTTTTTCCGGTTTCTTTATGGTGGTGGCCTGCGCCACCTCCACCTACTCAAAGCTTCATGATGCTCCAACAATGATGGATGGATCAAAAGGCAGAACTCTACGTGACCATCATCATCAAGCCCTTCTGTGAGAACCCTAAATCCAAAGAGGACTGTTTCATTTATGTTAGGTAGAATGCCCAGAGGGGACTGGGTGGTCTCATGGTCTGGAATCCCTACAGATTTTATTTTTCTCCAGCCGTCTGGAGTTTTTTTTTTTTCTGTCCCCCTGGCCATTGAACCTTACTCTTATTCGATGTTAATTAATGTTGATTTATTTTGTTTTATTATTGTGTCTTTTATTTTTCTATTCTTTATTATGTAAAGCACTTTGAGCTACTGTTTGTATGAAAATGTGCTATATAAATAAATGTTGTTGTTGTTGTTTATTTTAATCAGATGGTCACTTTATTTTAACAAGCAATGTAAATAACCTGTTTAATCTTCACCCTCAGATCACATTCTATTTGTTTATCAAGCAGAACTGAATATTTTCATTATCCACACAATATTCTAATAAGTGTACAATTCACTCAGTGAGACACACAAACACACTCACAATGCATACACACTACGGGTGCCGTCATTGGTTCCCCTGTGGATTGGACTGTTGAATCGACACAATGGCTGTACATGCTGGGGTCTTTGGCACATGTCGTCACAGTAGCATGTGAGGTGTCACCAATGGTTTACCCTGCTCCTCTCCTTCTCCCTGTTCCAGTCTGTTACAGTCCATTATCATTTCTAGCCCTGCAATCTCCCATCCCTGTGCAGGTCACATTGTGCACCAAGGATGTGTCATTTGTTTAGACAAACTTTAATGTCTTCACTGGCCTATTCTGTGTGGCCAGCAGTTGAGATGGGAGCTCTGGCTTATTTTTCCTTACTGTGCTAAGCATTGTTACCTTCATCTTGAGGAGCTACTGTCCCAGTTTGTGTAAAAGTAATTTATTACATAAGGCACTGAGGTCATGCTGCTTATGTCATGTCCAGGGTGACCCTCATGCCTTAATTTCTCACAGGAGTTCCTCCATCTGACTTCCCTTGTTAATGAAATGACATCCTCTGCTCTTCTGTATCTCTGTGCTTCCTCTTCAGCAAGTTATTTGTAGCGTTGGACTGGCTTATCATTTTATGCAGATGATGCTTAGATGTATTTCAGTGTTAAAAGTGACACTTTATCACAGCTTTCTCTGCTCACAACTTACCTCAGTGAAATTAAATGAAAATTAAAACTTGAATAGATCAAAACTCTTTAAAATTAAATTACAACAACTGAACTCCTGCAAAGTGGCACTAAAGTGTAACTTAAGAAAACAAACTCCTCTTCAACCATTCTGGGTGAAGATCTCATCAGACCTTCTTTTACTGTAAAGAATCTCAGTGTCACTTTGATTCCTGCTTTTCTTATTTCAGCATGTAAGCCACATTAAGAAACTTTCTTACTTCCACGTGTGTCACGTTTCTTATGTTTGCTCATTCCTCTTCTTTTCAAATGCTGAGAAACTTGTCCCTGCTTTTATCACATCCCACATTGATTATTGTAAGTCACTACTGGCAGGTGCCCCTTCAGATCTTATATCACCACTCCAGCTGAATAAAAACTCAACTGCCAGAGTCCTGACCCGGACCACCAACAGCGAGCACATCCCAGCCATCCTGCTGCACCTTCACTGCTCCCTGTGTCTTACAGGACTGAATATCAAATTCTGTTCTTGACCTGCCCACTAAGGTCCTCTCATTCTGTGCCCGTCACTGACCTGCACTCTGTGGGTGACAGCAGGGCCTTCAGCTGTATATAGCGCCCTGACTGTGGACTGACCTCCCTAAATTAGTGACATCAGCCGACTCCATTCATTTGTTTAGGAGGACATTAAACAGACCTGACATTCGGCCCCTTCTTTCAGTTCACCCCCTTTATCTGTCCAGGTACTCGGGGTTTGCATTTCTATCACAATTTATGTTATTTGTTCAAGATTTGTATGTTGTATTTTAGTCTAAATTATTGTCTTTTATTCTATTTGAATGTTTTGTATATCCTGTATTTATCTTTATTTAATGAGATATTATTTGTAGCCATTGTTATATCAGTCCTGTTGTTCTTTCTGAATTCTGGGCAGGGTGCTATAGAAATAAATTGTCTTCTTATTAGTATTATTATTTTTCTTTTCTTTTTTGTCTTTTGATGATCCATCATTTATAATAATAAGTAACAAAAACTATATAATGCAATTAATTTATAACATAATTCACTGCAGAATATGTATTGCCGTTTTCTTCACATGTATATTTAAAAATATTAGATTGGGTTAAATGTTAAGGAATATGAAAGATTTATGTAGAGTTTGTATGTTCTGTGAAAATAAATGACTACATATTTTTATTTTTATTTATGCCAGCCAGAGTGTGTAAGTAAATAAGACGTCTTGATGTGCAGCAAATTTAAAGAAATGCGTGTGTGAGATGACGTGTTGAAAGAATTGTTTTGTGTGTCTGAAAATGTTGTTCTGTGTAAGAAATGTGTGAATGGGACATCTTTGTATGAAAAGATACTGAATGTTTAAAGCAAAATATATTGTGCACACATATTGTGAAATTTCTGATAAAGTTCCAGAACTCTGAGTTAATTTGGATTAAAATGTGAGTTTTGAAAATGTGTAATATTTGATAAAATGAAAACATCTCCACTTTGCTTATAAAAATGTTTATATGAATAAATTATCTCTCCTTCACACTCTGATCAAGTCTTAGGGAGAAATGTTCTTTGATAATTATAAAATATAAAGGAGACAATTTCTTTCTAGGATAAAATTCTGCTGGTATGTGTGTGTGTGTGAGTGTGTGCATTTGTGTCAGCTGACGTATTGAAAAGGCTCTAAATGCAAAGCCGCTTCTTTGTTTTGGACGTTGTTTTAAATACTTTCCTTGAGCTGTTGGGAGATTGAAGTAGGGGTGATACAGTGGCACAGTGGTTGGCACTAAATAATAATAGTAATAAAAGTTGACTAAGTATAATGTGTTAAAGACAGTTTAAGTCAGTTTGAGTATGCTGTGCAATGTGAAAGACTTCTGTGAGTGAAGTATATCTGAAGGAATTTATGTGAGTTTTGGAATATGTTTTGGTTAAAGACAATGTGTGACAATATGTGGTGTTGTTTTAAATGATGAGGCAATGAATAAAGGTGTACATAAATATGTGTTGAATTTAAATTTTAAAAATGAATATGATTAGGTCCAATGATACATTTCAATTGATTTAGTATAAATGTGTGGGCCTTTTCCATCGTGTACTGGCCATACTCAAATGGAAGAAAGTTCTTTTAGTAATTTTTAAATAACAATAAAAAAACATTCTCTAGGATAGCAAGAAAGCTGGTGATGAGCAGTGACTTCCAGTCCAGGTGGTGTTCTGTATCAAGATATGCTGTACAAAGGGGGTTAACTAACAAAGAGAAGCTGCAAGAAGCATTTCAGGATGAAATCAATGAAAAAGTGTCCCTAAACAACTAGCCTTAACAGGAGGTTATGGGTCAAAGAAATCAATATTTTTAAGAATAGCTACATTTTACATATCAAAATATTTTCCTTAAAGCCATTGCATGTAATGGTGTTATGTACTAACTACCCTGAGAGCATTGTTTAATAAAAAGAAGATTTAAAATAATAATGCATTTGATGCAGTATGAGATGTTGATTTTTTTTCCCATCACTCCTTGTACACAAGTAATTTAAATATCTGAAATGTGATTTAGAAGGTTAATATTTGAATAACTATATAGCTGATAATAAGGTTTAGCTTTATTTCAA